>NW_027187352.1:2247907-2274798 GCF_028583685.1 Petaurus breviceps papuanus
TGTGAGACCATTGGGCTGGGAGTTCTAATCCCACCTCTGCCACTGCTTATCCGTGTAGAAGTACGCATGTGTGAGAGGCCCTGTGGCTGCCAATGACCCACGTGGCCTGTTTGCATGTGGGTAGGATAGAGGGCAGGAAATATGTATCACTTATCACATAAGGGAGTTAGCTAGACAAGTCACTCAGAGGCCCTTGGAGCTACTGACATTTTGTAACATTGCTTGTGTCTCTGAGCACAAGGTGACCTACGGAAATCAAGGCTCGTTTAGATATTCCTTGGTATACCTCCTGTGCCCTTGCCATGGGACTCAGGCCCCTTCTCCATGCCTCAGTGGGCCCCTCTCCTCCAGTACAGAGATTACAAAGGGACCTGGGAAGAGGCTGACAAGCCCCTTGAAGAAGTGGCTCAGGGAGAGGGTAGGAAGGCAGAAGAGAAACTTCTGGGAGACACTAAGGGGTGACTGAGAGGGAAGTGTGGGGTCTGGGGTGGGGTAGGAGGGTCACTGCTCCTGGGAGAGGCTGAGGTGGGGTGGTACCCCTCCGAGCCATCTCTGAGGCTGCTCTGGGGCGAGTGTCCCTTCATCCCTTCTCACTAACTTGGGTCTCTCTGTCTGTGACTCTATTCCCCATACCTGATCCTCTGCCTGTTTCTTTCTGTTCTCGTTCTTGTTCTCTCTGTCTCTCTCCTCTCTCCCTCCCTCTTTCCCTCCTTCCCTCTCTCCTCTCTCTCCCCTCTCTTTTTCTCTCTCTTCTAACTCCTTCTCTCTCTCCCCTTTTTCTCTCTTCCATCCCTTTTTTCTCCTATCTCCATCTGTCTCTTATTTCCCCTCCCCTTCCTTTCCCTCCCCTTTCCCCTTTGTCCTGGTATGTATTTCTGCCTGCCCTCTTCTATGTCATTCTCCTCTCTGGTGTCTCCTTTCAAATGGCTCTTCTTCTGTCTTTGGGTCTCCCTTTCTGCTTACTGTCTCTATATGGCTCTCTTTTTTTCCTCTCTGTGTATCTCCTCTGTCTGGCTTTCTCCCTACCCCCCTTCCCCCATTGGTTTCTTTCTCTTTCTGCATTTGTCTCTTTGTGTGTCTCCTCTCTGTGTGTCTTTGTGTGTCTGCCTCTGTGTCTTTCTGTTTCTACGTGTCTGTCTCTTTGTCTCACACTGTGTCTCTGTTTCGATTTCTCTTTCCCTCTCCTTCTCCCTCTGTGTGTCTCTTCCTCTTCCTCTTTCTCTCCTTTCCCTCTGCTCTCTCCACCTGTGTCTCTCCCTACCCTGTCTCCTTGGCTGAGGGCAGAGCCTGGCCTGGGGCGTGGGGGCCGGCAGCGCCGTAATGTGGAGGCTGGCATGGGGCCCGAGGTCCGGCCCTCAGAGAACGGCACCCAAGCAGAGGTTCCTGAGGAAGCCGCAGCCCAGTACGCTGTCATCGCCATCGTCCCCATCTTCTGCCTGATGGGCCTGCTGGGGATTCTGCTCTGCAATCTTCTCAAGAAGAAAGGCTATCACTGCACAGCCCACAAAGACAGTGGTGAAGAGGCCGGGCTTGAGGGCAAAAATGGTAAGAAGGATCCAGAGTCCTAAGGGGGGGAGACACAGCCTTAATCCTTGGGGAGCTGCAAGTCTGAGTCTGGGGAAAAGCCCCCTGCCTTTGGTGTGTGTGTAGGGGGGACTCCTGGTCAGAGGGGGTGATCCAACCCCTCTACAGGTGTGCATGAACAGGGAAGGGAGAACAGCTGATGGTGAGGACCAGCTATTCATGGGAGGTCCAGGTGGAGGTGGGCTGGAGACATCTGGATATTCTAGTCTAGAACCCAGGAGAGGTATCAGGCCTAGGAGTCATCAGCAGAGATGAGCTCCACCCACAGAGAGAATTTAGAGAGAAAAGATTAGGGCCCAGGATGGAGCCACACAATTAGTGGGTAGGAGAAGAAGATAAATGTGGAAAACAGATGAAGAAGGAAAGGGCAGACAGCTAGGAGAACCAGAAGAGAGCAGGAAGTCACAGGAGGAGATGGTGTCAGGCAGGAGAGAGATGAACCGTGGTAGCAGTAACAGTTGTAGAGAAGGGCTGAGAAAAGGCTGCTGCATTTGGCGATGAGGAGGGTCTGGGGGACCTTGGAAAGAGTGGTTTTAGTGACATATTAGGGCTTAAGAGAGAGCAGGCAGTGAGGAAGTAGATGACTTCCAGAAATTAGATGGCTTTTAAACAAAAGCAATTAGATAATGAAGGGACACATGGGAAAGAAATGCAGCAATGGCTTGAAAACTTCTGAGTCCTGGGCCTTTTTGGTGCTAAGGGATTCTAAAGAACATACATTCCTAAGGGGATCAAAGGTTTTGAAGGCCTGAGGTTCTAAAGTTCTGAAAGTATTGAATCAAACTAGGTACCAGACTTGGGAGGCAGGAAGACCTGAGTCTGAATTTGGACTAGTTGTATGACCCCAGACAAGTCACTCTCTCTTTCAGCCTCTGTTTCCCCATCTGTAAAAATGGGAATAATAACATGAAACTGAAATGAAATAGCAGATTTTTTTTTAAAAAAAGCTTTAATGGTACACTTTAAAATGTCTTTAAACAGTTTTGGAAGGGGGAAAATTTATGAGTCTGACAATCTAAGGTCTAAATAGTCCCAAGGCAAAAGTTCTGCCTGACTGACTCCAATTTCCCCTGCTGGCTGAGGTCAGGAGGGTGAGACTCAGAGGAGCGGGGACAGTTTTCCCTCCGTCTGAATTCCTTCTGGGGAAGGGGCTGAAGAGGAGTGAGGGTCCTAAATGGATTAGCACAGTCTCCAAGACAGAACAAGAGCTCCCGGGACCTGCCCCTCAGGACCATACAGCATCAAGACCCAAAGGGCACTGGGTACACATCTCTCCTCAGGTTACAGATGAGGAAGCTGTGACCTGGGAAGGGTAAGGGACTTACCCAAAGTCTCTCATCAAGTCAGGGACAGAGCTAGAATGAAAAGCCAGGCCTCATGCTTCCTGACCAGACTCATTTTCCCCCAGCTACCTTTTGGCCTAAATTCATCATGGACTCTAAGGCCCGAGGAGAATTGGCAGATGAGTTGATTGTATGTGTGCTGGCACTTTTGTTCCCAGCCAAATGGTCTGTTTATTTCACTGGAGGCTGCTGTCCTCATCGATGCACATTAACATAATGCAATATTGTCTGACCCAGGCAAAGAGAGAACCATTATATTTGTGTTTTGCTTACAGAGAGAATTGGGGTGTTTCCAACCACCTGAGACCCCTTCTTTCTCTTGCTACCTTTTTGGTCTTCTAAGAGCCCCTGATGTGGGCCTGAGAATAGGAGCTTCATTACTGGAGCCATCGACACCTGGCCTTAGCCTTCCTGTACATTAGCTAATCTGTAGAGGGAGACCCAGGTGACCCATTTAAAGCTGCATCAATTGAAGGTCTTCCCCAAGCCGGAAGGCTGGCTACCCTTTGGGTGGGTGGGTGGATTATATGGAATGTCAGGATTCTCTAGGGGGAATTCTGAGGCCGTGTGTGTCCAAGATTAACTCTACAGCTGTTGAGGAAGCTTCTCCAGCTGTCTCCTTCCCTGGAGAGTGGAAGGAGAGAGACAGGAGTCTGAGAGCAGCTAATAACCCCTCCCCCAGTATCCTCCCACATCTCTGTTCCTTAGGAAGGTCTGTCTAGGAGAGAGAGAGAGGAAAGACCTTCTTTCTCTTCACTTGCCCTTATGGGGGAGGCGTCCAGCCAACTAACCCCAATCTCTGCTGAAGTTAAGGCCACATTTCTGTGGGGGGGAGGACAGGAAAGATTCTAGCCGTGGCTCTGCCACTGATTCACTTAGTGACTTTTGAGGAGTCCTTTTGGCACCTCAGTCTCCTCATCTATACAAATGAAGTGGTTGTTCTGAGTCTCTAAGGGCCTCTTTCCATCTCTGGCATTCTGTGGGTCTGTGCATCCTGATTCCATGCTCTGGGCAAAGGAACCGCTGCAGCTGTAGGGTTGCCCCTACCCCATCCCCACCTCAGGGGTCCAGACTTAATGCCCATGGCAAGAGCCTTGAGTTGGTTGTGTAGGAAAAAGACAGAGGCAGGAGAATACCAGCTCCGCTGCCTCAGAGACACATACTAAGCGCTCACCCCAGCCTTGGCATTGAGCTGCACTGACTGGTTCCCTGCCCAGGCTTTGAACCCTGTTCCCATCGTGTTCTTCCCAGTCTCATAGACTCTTGTCTTTTCCTCAGGGACCAACCCCGCCTACCGAATGGATGACCCCAATGAGGACACCATTGGGGTCTTAGTTCGGCTGATCACAGAGAAGAAAGGTGAGGCTGGGGAAAGGGCTGGGCTGTCAACTGTCCCCTCCCCCCAGCCTTTGAGCCTTGAGGGCTCATCCAGGACCAGTCACTGTGGGATAAGAGGAAGTGCCCTGGTGGGAAGACAGATTAGGGAACTGGGGTCTGTCTTGTTCATTCAACACCAGTTATTTAGTTAGGAAAAGGAAGCAATTCCTGCTGTCTTGCTGTGCAGGTATATGAAACCTGCCCCTCTCCTGATTCTGCCAACAGAGAGGGGGAAGAAGGAGACAAGCATTTATTAAGTTAATATAAATTAGTTATTTCATCAAATTAATTATTAATAATATTTATTAATTAAACATGTATTAATATTTATTACTATGTTAAAGTACTTTATACATACTATCTCATTTGGTCCAGGGAGGCAGGAGCTATCATTACGCCCATTTTACAGATGAGGAAACTGAGGCAAAGAGAGGCAAAATGACTTGCCCAGGGTTAACCAGCTAGTAAGTGTCTGAGGTTAGATTTGAACTCAGTTCTTCCTGACTCCAGGTCCAGTGTGTGTTGTGCCTTGCTCCTAGCGGTAATGATAATGGTTAATAGTGGACAGTTGAAGGTTTACCAAGGTGTTTTCCTCACTACAACCCTGTGAAGTAGGTAGTCCTAATGTTATTACCCCAGTTTTCCAGGGTCTGGGGAGTCTGAGGCTCAGAGAGAGTAGATGGCTTGCCCAAAGCGATTTCCTAACTCCCAGCCAACATTTGCCTCAGTTTCCTCATTGTACCATGCTGTCTGTCTCTGGTATGCCACAGCAGAGGCTAGGACCAAGACAGCACCTTCTGAAGATGCTCCCTATCTTGTCGGCCCTTTGTCTGATAAGGGGCCAACACAGGCAGACCACATTAGCCCCTGGAGGAGATGCTGAGGGTAGATACCTCCTGTGTGTGCCTGGAGGGTACTAAGAGTGTGGCGCTCTTCGTGAGAAGTCAGGAGGCTTGGGTTCTAACCTGGGCTTGGTCATCGCCTCATTTCTGTGACCTTAACAAGGTCACTGCCCTTTTGGGGCCTTCACTTTCCTCCTGGAAGGTGTAGGCACTGAACTCTGTCTGAGTTCCTTCCAGCCCTGGAGTTCTGTAAAAAAGAGCTGGAGACAGAAACACTTCAGTGTGATTGATAGCCGGGGTCTGGGGTTCCCACTGGAGCCACACAATCTTCTCCTTCCAGTTTCTGAAGCGCTGCCCCAAGGCAGTTGGGTGGCGCTCTCTGCCAAGTTTGGAATCAGGAAGAACTGAGTTCAAATCCTGATTTTGGGGATTTACTAACTGGGTCACTTTGAGTAAGTTGCTTCATCTCTTTCAGTCTGTTTCCTCATCTGTTTAATGAAAGCAGTGGGACTCAGTAGCCTCTGAACTTCCTTTCAGCTCTCCGTCTCTGACCCTTTGTCGTGTTGGCTCCCAAGGGGAGAGCAGGAATAGTTGGGGGTCAGTCATAAGGGAGGAGAACATTGTAATAGCTAGAGCTATTCCCTAGGAGGATGGACTTCTTCCATACAGTGATGAGAGCCCCGTTGCTGTAGGCCTCCAGAAGGGATGCCTCTTCTGTGGGATTAAGCTGGGAGGGAATCTTTCCTTCGGGGGTCTTGAGGACAGCTAGGTGGCACAGTGAGTGCCAGTCTTGGAGTCAGGATGGCCCAAGTTCAAATCTGGCCTCAGGCACTAGCTATGTGATCTTGGGCAAGTCACTTAACCCTGTTTGCTTCAGTTTCCTCATTTTTAAAATGAGCTAGAGAAGGAAATGGCAAACTACTCCAGTATCTTTGCCAAGAAAACCCCAGATGGGGTCAAGAAGATTGAAGATACGACCGATTGACTAAATAATAAACACTACCTCTGTGACTTTTGTGCCTCTGGGTGTGGAGGGCAGAGACTGGGCAAGCAACAGTGGCTGATGGTTACCTGGACAAGGCCAAGGGTTTCCCAGAGGCTGAGCCAGCAAGCTGCCCAGGGTGGGAGAAAGGGGGACAGCTGGGAAGGCCAGGCCCACCCTGACCTGTGGCCCTTTGCTTCCCAGAGAATGCGGCCGCCCTGGAGGAGCTGCTGAAAGAATACCACAGCAAACAGCTTGTGCAGACCAGTCACAAACCTTTGCCCAAGTAAGCCAGAGGCCATCAGCTGTGGGGAGGCAAGCCCGCGGGGAGATGAGAGCTCAGCTCGCCTCTGCAGTTGTTGGCCACTCGTGTTTTTAAGCAGCTGCCTCGTTCTTTTGCTTCACTTTGATGGCTTCCTTTGGCTCTCCTTCCCCCCCCGGCTTGTTTCTCCTCCCCTCCTGACTTCTCTTGCCTCTCTGCCTGCTTTGGTTTGCTGCTGGTGCCTGCTTTCTCTTTGTGGTCGCACTGCTCCTTGTGACTCCTGCTGTCCTTTGCTGCCTGGATTCTTGCAAGTCCAGGCTCCTTGGGGGAGCTGGCTGTAGATGGGGCAGAGGACTTGCTGTCATCCTCTGGTTCTTCTCGCTGTTTTCTGGGGATTCAGGAAAGGAGAGGAGTTGGATTTTTTCCCTCAAGGGGGCAGGAGTCTCCTTCCTTGTGGCATTGGCTGGAGACAGGGAATGCTTGGCCTTGGGAGGTGGGTAGGGTCAGCGAGGCCAGGCTGGTGGGGAAGAGCACCATGCTGAGGCTATTTTCAGTTGGAGGGGGTGTTTAAAGGACCCTCCTCCTTCCTTTTCCTTCTCTTCCTCTTCCCTCTATTCTCTACCTCCCTTTTTCTCTTCTTCCTCCTCTTTCCTAACTCCTTTTCTCTTCCTCTTCTTCCCTCTATTCTCTCCCTCCTTTTTTCTCTTCCTCCTTTTCTCCTCGTCTTCTTCCTCTTCCCCTTTCTCTTCACTTGGGGTACAATCATATTGTCTCCAGGTGTCTCTGTGGGTAGAGACTCCAGGGGAGAAATAGGCAAAGCCTGAGGTTACACTAATCCTTTCCTGCTCTTCCCAGGCTGACCCAAGGACCTCCGCCCATCCCGCACATCTGCCAGCACCAGCACCACCTGCACACAGTGCAAGGCCTGACCTCCCGCTCCGGGTCCAGCTGCTCACGCTGTAGCCAGAGGAAGTGGCCCGAGGTCCTGCTGTCCCCTGAGGCTGCCGCAGCCTCCACTCCCACACCCAGTGCATTGCCACCCCGAGGTGGCAGCAGCAAGCCCACTCCCAAAGGGAGCCGCCCAGGGGAGATCACCATCCTCTCTGTGGGCAGGTAAGTCCAGGGCCCTTTGGGGAAGGGGGATCACTGGTGCCAGGGGGACTTTGGATACAGAAGAAAGAGCTTTGGCTCTGGAGACATCCAAAACCTGCCTTTGAAGCTTACTTGTATGGCTTACAGCACTTAAATTCCCTGTGCCTCAGGGTCCTCTGCACAATGGGAACAATAATAGCACTTCCCTGAGAGGGCTGCAGTGAGGCTCAAATGACTCTATAAGTGTGGGCTCTGAAGCCCCTTACAACTCAGAATCTGTGATCCTATACACTCAGGGTGGGGCCAATAGCAGGCCTAGGCACCCTGAAGAATAAGGGGACGTGGACATTGAAGGTGGAGGGCAGGGCCATGGTTGCTGACGAACAGGTGGGAGTCCAGTGTCTGCTATATGTATGCCCTTGGGCAAGTCATTTCTCCTTGGTGAAGTCAGTTCATGAGGTCCCTTTCAGCTCTCACAGATTCCATGACTATTAGTAGGGTCAAGATTAAAGAGGAAGGGGCAGCGAGGTGGTGGAGTGGATAGAGCACCTGAGTTCAAATCTGTCCTCAGACACTTAATTAGCTGTGTGACGCTGGGTAAGTCACTTAACCCCAACTGCCTCTAGAGGGAGGGAGGAAGGGAGAGAGAGACGAGACAGGGAGAGAGAGAAGGGAGAAATCAGGGACAGGTCGGCCAGAAGGAGTGAAGGAATCTGAGGTCAGGTGCAGTGAGGTACAGTGAGATGAGGAAAGACAGAATCCTGGGGTCCGCGGCAGCCCTTGGTGCAGTTGGGATTTAGAGGCAGAGCCCAGAGCATTCCCTCTGCAGTTTCACCAGGAGCTGTCTAGTCCGTCCTGTGTCTCAGGCCAATCCATTTCTCTCTGCAGGGCAGGCTCTTCACTGTCCTCAGCCTGGGGCTCCCTTGTGACATCTGGGAGACTCCCCGGTGCTCTGCTACTTACTACCTAGTTCTATATCCTCAGGCAAAAGTCCTTTCACCAGATCGGTGCTTCTCAAAGGATGTGCTGAGAGCTTCAGTCAGGCATGCTGGGGAGGGACTGTATGAGACACACGCTTACGGTCTCATGTGCCTGCATGAGTCTGAGCACTGGACATATTTGTGGCCGCACGTGTCTGCGTGGATCTCCCAGCTCTCCTACAGCAAGCTTTGATTACTCAAGCAAACAATAACAAAACTCAGCCCGCCCCTGCCTTCGCCAGGCACAGCTTTCTTTCCAAAGTCTGGCTTGGCGAATGGAGACTGCTATGAAAATGGAAAGGAAAGTGGTTGCTCCCTTTGCCGCCTGCTGTTTTTACCCCCTTGGGATTTCTTTCTAGAGGTGTCTGAGTTCTTTGGCCAGCTTATACAGTCTAATAGCAATGCTTCCGCTGGGCCTAATCCTATTGTTTGTTTCAAGCCCCAGTGAGCCAGTTTCAGCCAGAGAGGAGGGGTGAGACATTGAAGTTTGTAAGCCAAGGGGAGAAGGATGGAGACTTTGGGTTTTGCAAGCATGCTTGAGTGCCACACTGGTGGTGGGTGTTCTTTTTGGTGATGGTTGATTTTTTTTAATTAGAGCATTATTATTTTTTTAAATCCGAAGAAGGGAGTTTTGTTGATAAGAGTAGGGGTTAGTGAGCTGGAATACACACTGCCCATAGAGGCCAAGAGCTAGAATTCTTTCTAAACTTGGCTCTGCTCCTTACTAGCTGTGTGGCCTTGGAGAGCCCCTTCAACTCAGGAAGCAGCTATGAAGCACCCTCTATGGGCTAGGCATAAGGGATACAGAGATAAAAATCAAAGAACAAAAAAAAAAATCCATGCCTTGAAGAGTCTTCAAGGGAGATACAATTTCCCCTTCTGTTGGGGGATACAGTATTTTATTTTATTTTTTTTTTTGTTTGAAGAGGTAATCGGGGTTAAATAATTTGCCCAGGGTCACACAGCTAGTAAGTGTCTGAGGTCATATTTGAACTCAGGTCCTCCTGACTTTAGGGCTGGTGCACTATCCACTGTACCATCTAGCTGCCCTGGGGGATAGTATTTCAACAGATGAGTAAATTCAGGATAATTCTAGGAGGTAGCAATTAGTGAAATCAGGATGACCTCCCTGTAGGAGGTAGTACCCAAGCTGAGCCTTGAAGAAAGCTAAAGAATCTAAGAAGGGAAAGTGAGTAGAAGTCCATTCCAAGGATGAAGAAGCAGCCACTGCCAATGTCCAGAGAGAGAGGGAATGCTGAATCTGTTCAGATAAGAAGGCCAATCTGGCCAGCACATAGACCACATTCAAGGTAGCAATGAAAAATGAGGGTAGAAAAGTAAGGCAAGGCCAACATTGTGAAATTGATGAGTGTGTATTTTATGCTAAAGGTAGCAGGGAATCAGTGTAGACTCTGGAATAGAAAAACAACATGGTCAGATCTGTACTTCAGGAAGATTTCTTTGGCAGCTGTGCTGGAGAATGGATTGGAGAGGAGAAAGACTGAAGGCAGGGGCCAGGGGGCTAGCGCAATACCCCACATGAGACAATGAGGCCTGAGTTAGAGTGATGTCTGTGAGTAGAGAGAAGGGATGTTGGGTAAGTAGAGATGACAAGATGATAGGGGGTGAGGGAGAGGGGGGAGTTGAGGATAACCTGAGTGAGGGGCACTTGGAGGGGATGCAGTTTAGGGAAGAAAGTAGAGGTTCCATCTTGGACATGTTGAGTCTGAGATGCCAGCAGGACATCCAGGTAGAGATGTCCATGATTTGGACCTGGAGCTCATCTGGATCTGGCCACCTCCATCCAGATGGTACCTGAACCCAAGGGAGCTGTGATTCCAGCCCCTTCGTTTTATAGATGAGGAACAGAAAGGATAAGTGACTTGCTTAGGGGGTCCCACAATCAGTAAGTGGCTAAGGGAGGATTCAAACCTAAGTCTCCCTGACTCCAAGTCCAGTGTCGATAGTGATGCCCCACATCTTTTTCTGGCCCTTCCCTTCTCTCCTCCTTCCTCTATGTCCATGCATTCCTCCAGAGTGTTTTCTCTTGGGTTTTTCTCAATGGAGGAGAAAATAAAAAGATTCAGAAATGACACCCTCAGGAAAGGAAGCACGTCAGCCACAGAGGTACATTAATATGCTCTAGATTAGTAGGCCCCTAAACTTCAGATCCCTAGACCCAGCCTGGACCAGCGGGATCCTGTTTAGACCAAGGAAGCTATCAGGCTTCTCATCTTGGCCCCAGATGAGGCTGGCTAAGGAGGCAGGAGCTGGCAGAGCAGTTGGTTTCACTGGCAGCAGTTTGGGATGGGGGCGTGGGGGCCAGGGTTTATTGCTATTATCCAGTGCATTTGACTCTGTGGTTGACTCTGCAGTTTCCCGGTCTCTCTCCTTCCCAGTTCTGCTTTTAGAGAATCATAATAAATCTAAAGCCAGAAAAGTACCTGAGAGGACATCTGCTCCAACTCTTTTGGTTTACAGATGAGGAAACTGAGGGTCAGAGGATGAGAGGGTTGGTCAAGGTCACACAGGAACAGAGCAGGTCCAGTGATACCAAAGGAAGGACTTTTTCTGCTGGCCCACATTTTGATCTCCCCATCATTCTCACCCAGGGTGGGGAGCCTGCGGCCTGCAGGTTCCCCACTCCTGTTCTAGCACTACCCCTTCATGTATCTCTGCTCCCTTTCCTCCAGGTTCCGTGTGGCCCGAATCCCTGAGCAGCGGCCAAGCCCACCACCCCCAGAGGTGAAAACCATCTCAGAAACCAGCGAGGAGGGGGAGGCAGCTGAAGCTCCTCCGCCTGGGCTCCCCCCTGAGAACAGGGCCCTTCTGGGCAGTGGTGGAGGGCGACCCAAATGGCTGAAAACCCCAGCATCTGGGGCAACAGAGAGCAAATCAGAGGTGAGCTGGCTGACAAGAGGGATGGGGCATGGGTGTGTGTGTGTGTGTGTGTGTGTGTGTGTGTGTGTGTGTGTGTGTGTGTGTGTGTGTGTGTGTGTAGGTGTAGGTGGGGGGGGTGTCTCGGTGTATGTGTGTGTGGTATGTTTGTGTGTGGGGGGTGTAGGGGTGGGTGTGTCTGTGTGTATCTGTGTAGGTGTGTGGGTGTGTTTGTGTGTGTGTGGTGGGGAGAGGGGTGGTCCATAGGACCTGGGCCCTGACAGCAGCCACCCCCAGGCTCAGTCAGGGGGGCAAGGATGTTAGAAAGGGAGCTTTGGTCCAGTTAGGGCCTCCCAGTGTTCTCAGCTCCCAGCAGCCCCACATGTCTCTCTGCCTGTGGTTCCCTAGCTCATCCCTTATTTCCTGCCAACTCCCAAGGGTGGTGTGTTTATCTTTCTGTGAATTGGGCCCAGATGGAAGTTAGAAGGGCCCATCACTTTCTGTAGTCACACAACAAACATTATTACTTGCCATGTGTGTGACCTTAGAAGAGGCAGGTTTTAACCAACTTAAACTCGGTCTCCTTCTCTGGAGAGATTACATGACTTGGATTACATGAATGACTCCGCTGTGCTCAGCCCCAGGCAATACAAAGTGAGAAATGAAATAGCCCCTGCCCTCAAGGAGTCTGCACACTTTGGGGGCCGGCCTCCAACTGTTCCCCCATTTCTGATCTTTGTTACAACTTCTCCCTTAGGAAAATCGATACGTGGTCAGGCTGAGTGAATCCAACTTGGTCATCTGAAGGTAATGTAGCCCTGGGATATTTTCTGTACTGAGGGGGAGACAGCCTGCCCTCGGGGAGTCCACAGTTGGAGGAAGTACACAATGCTGTCAACTTTTAGAAACAAGAGTGGGGGCCTTCAGAGAGGGGAGACACTGTGGGCAGAAGTTAGCAGGAAAGGCTTCCTGGAAGTGGGGGAGGGGAGGGATCTGGGCCAGAGGGTGAGAGGTAGAGGGGTGGCAGCCAGTGAGTACTGCTGGCTTCTGAGCCTCTCCCCGGGTAGGGGTGGGGCAGGGCTTCTGTGTCCAAGGTGCTGACAGACTAAGGGATCCGCCCAGGGCTCTTGGGATACCTGAGGGCATCCCTCAGTACTCTCTCTCTCCTTACAGGTGCCCTTATGATCTGCTCAGGCCCAGAGCCCTGTGAGACATTGGAGCCTGGGAGTTGGAAGCAACCTGAGGCCCCGGGCAGGCCCCTGCACCCTGGGCAGCCCCAGTGAGCTCTGGGAAGTGGGCAGTGGCAGGGGAGAGAGCTCACTTCAGCCTGAGCTACGACAGGCAGCTTATTTTAAAGGAAAAGATGATCTTGTCCAGGGAAGAGAGGGAGGGAGACGCCCATACTTGCTGAGTGGGCTGCCCTGTCTCCTTACCCTGTTCCCACCCCCTCACCCTCCCTCCCCCAGCATTTTCTCCATGCTAGCAGCAAGTCTCTCCCTGGTCATCTGGTCTTTCCCTTGCTCTGGACAGGACACCCAACCCAGCTTCCTGGGTCCTCAAAGATGGCATAATTCACACCCAAGTGGGGATTTCCCCCCCAATGCTTCATAGATGGGACATTGAGCCCCAAGTAAGGGTCCCTTCCCTGGTGACCCATAGATAGGATATATCCAGCTATCCATCCATCCCCATGCAGGAGTTTCCAGGAAAAGCCAAGGGTTCAGCCTCCTCTTCATCTCCCCTATTCTCCGTCTTATCATTTCTGGGCAGGGGAAGTGGCAGTCAGGAAATGTAGGGGGGAAGAATAAATGGTGTGGGGGTCCACAGTCACACGATGTTAGAGCTAGGATCAAATCCAGTCACTGGGTAAGTGAGAAGATAGGCCCAAAGAGAAGAAACCTTCCAAAGGTCACAGTGAGTTTGGCAGAATAAGGACCAGAACTTGGGTCTCCTGACTCCCAGGTCAAAGGCCCTTTCCGTTGCCCTATAGTCATGGGGAAAGAAGTCCTACCCACCACCCTCCTCTTCCCTCCCCCATCCCCCACTCCCCAGCACCTGGTCTTAATCTCCAAGATGGGGCTTGTCCATGGGAAGAGATTTTGGTGGGGTTTAGATGGGAGATCCGAGGGGAAGGGACTTAGCATTTGGGTTCTAATCCCAAGCTCTGACCCTTTAATCTCTCTGTACCTCAGTTTCCTCACCTGTGAAATGGGAGGTTTCTTCCAGTTCTAAGTCTCTGGTCCTATGACCACCCCTGCCATGGGGCTTCTGGTAGAAGTCTGATTTAGTCTGTGAGGCTGCTTGGAGGGGAGGCAGCCACAGAGCAGAAGGAAATCTCAGGAGACCTGGGTTCTGGGTCCAGCTTTGCCTCCCTTAGTTGGTGTGGGCCTGTTTACTCCTGTAAAGTGAAGGGTTGGACTTGGTGGTTTTAAAAAGGTCCCTTCCAGCTTTGACATTCTGAACCTAGCTTGCTGTATGTCCTCGTCACGCATTTTACCTCTGAGTTCCCATTTACCAACTCCTGCCCTGCTCACTGAGCCATGATCTCCCACCCATATCTGGAAAGGAAAAAAAGATGATTTGGGATGATACTTGAGAGGTTTACCCTGCATTTCCCTGGGAAGAGGACCCCCCCCTCCCATTGCTCCCAGTGCAGCAGGCTTCTCTCTGCTTGGGAGCAGGGGCAATTTAGGATGTATACAGTCTATCTCAGCTCCCTTCCCTTCTTCCCCTCAAGCTGGATCAAGAGCTTTATTAGATTCCCCAGCTAGCTGCACTTCCCCCTACTTGCCACCAACTCAACCCAGGGCCTTGCTTCTGCACGAGGAAGGGGGGTGCCTTAATGCATGTCAAGCAGCCCCCTCCACCCCGCCCCCCAGGGGTGAAAGGCTGTTTTTAAATTTTAAAAACAAACTTGTTCTGTGTTGTCGACTGTAGTTTGGGGGCCTCTGTCCTTCCATGTCCCATTTTCTCCTCTCTTCCCCTAAAAAAAGTGCTTTAGAATCCCCAAGGCTCAAAGCCCTGGCTAGTGCAGTAGCAAGGAAAGATGTGGGCTCTAGGTGCTGACCACCCCAGTTATGACACCCCCAGTTATGCCTTGTCGACTTCCCCTGGGCCCCCGACCTGCTTTCTCTCTGTCCAGTTTGCTCTGTTGTGTTCTCTGTGTTTGCTGCCAGGAGAGAAGTATGAGCGATTCCGGCAGCATCCGTCCCGTCTATTTCTGTGGGTGCTGTGCAGGTCGCAGCCCCTGCTGTCACCTCCCCTCCCCTGGTGGGGGCTGGGCCCTGAAGTTTGGTAACTCTTATTTATTGAATTCAAGTCTTTACTCTGTCTCCTGTCTACCCCTCTTATGCATCCTCATCCTCAATTTCTTTAAGTTGGATAATAAAAGTATTAGAAAGTGATACTGTGTGGAGAAATCCTCTCTGATAGTCCCCTACACATTCTTTCTGGGTCACAGCTGCATACAGAGGGACTTGGGCTCCTGCTGCCTCCCCCACATGATCCAGCATATGGGGGGACCAGGGAAATACCCAGGTAAAGAATGTGTCCAGGAATTCCCCTACATAGGAAGTTTGGGAGAAGATTAGGGCCACACAGTCCAGGATATGGGGGGCTAGGGAAATACCCACACAAGGAATGTATCCAGGAAATCCCCTTTACGAGAACAGGACAGGTCAACCAGTCTGCAGGGATGCTCTTCACCCCATGGGCCCAGATTTATGCTTAGCCATATATTGGCCCTTGGCACAGTGGACACAGTGCCAGGCCTGAAGTCAAGAACACAAGTTCAAATCGGGCCTCAGACACTTATAGCTGTGTGACCCTGAGCAAGTCATTTAACCGTATTTGCCTCAGTTTCCTAGAGAAAGAAATGGCAAACCACTCCAGTATCTTTGCCAAGAAAACCCCAAATGGGGTTATGAAGTCAGACATGACTAAAATGGCTGAACAGTAGCAGCTAACTACCACTATAATGAAACAAGGAATAATTTTTAAAATAGTAGACATTCAAATGTACCACTGTACCTTCAGGACTTAAATATGACGGGCGAAGTAAGGTCAAGATTTTTCCTATCAAAGTTGACTAGAAGCTCTGAAGCTGCTTGAAGGGTTCTGGCCTTTAGAAAGGATTCTAAGTAGCCTATTATCATGTCAATGGTAATGAGGTTTTTGCTAACTTCCAGAACGAAGTGTAGAGCAGGGAGTGGGTAGCAAGATGTCTGGTACGTGGATGCAAGGCATGGATATTAAACAAGTTACGTGATTGGGAATCATGCAGTACTTTTTTAAAAAGAGGACTGCCTCTTCATATATGGATTGGACTAGATACCTGACAAGTCCCTCCCAGCTCAGAGAAGTAATAAGGGGGCCTCTTCATTTAACATATCTTTCAAACCCGAGGAACCGGGTACATTATCCTGGAGAAAATGGGGGAGGTGAGAGTGCGAGAAAGAGGAGCAATGCAGAAAGTTGCAGGAGTAGATTTTGACTTCCCTAAGTATAGACTTCCTAGCAATTCATTGAGATTCCCTCATGGAGCAGGCTATCTCTAGATTTGAGCCTTTCATCACCAGAGGCATTCAAGCAAGAGGTTAGACGGTACCTGTTATGAAGGATGTAATGGGTCAGGTTGGAGGCACTGCCCGAGAGGACCCTTCAGGATTTGAAAGTCTTTATCTTGACCTAGGAAGAAGAAAATTCTAGGGCTAAAGACCAGGCCACTGTAGGCTTGGGTGGGTACACTTTTATTTTTATTTTTTTTTATTTTTTTGCTTTTTGGAGGGCAATTGGGGTTAAGTGACTTGCCCAAGGTCACACCACTAGTTTTTTAGTTAAGTGTCTGAGGCCGGATTTGAACTCAGGTCCTCCTGACTCCAGGGCTGGTGCTCTATTCACTGTGCCACCTAGTCGCCCCTGTACACTTCCTTTTAGCCTGAAAATACCCAAGCAGTCAGGAGCAGTTTCCTGTCCCTACCTGAAGGTATGCCCACAGAGGATAGGGCTTCCACAGCTGGACTTGATGGAGAGCTTCCTGAAGGCTGCTAGATCAGGCTGGTGGGTCTCTATCCTCTTCTTCTGAAAAGCTCAGGACCTCTTCCCTAGCCCTGCTGTCCCCAACAGCACCAGTCAGGGAACAAGAAGCCCAGGTGTGTGTTGAGGGGGGAGGGTAGGTGTAAGATCCAAACTTAAAGCTATTCACTGCAAAGGTTCTTGGGGCAGTGAGGATGGGAAGACGACTACATTTTGGGGAAGGAATGGTGCATATGAGACTATTTAGTCAGCACTTTAAGGTTTGCAAAACACCTTTGTGAATGAAATAATCTCTTTTGTTCCTTACTACGTTGGGAGGTGGGAGCTAGAGTTACCTCAGTTTTACAGATTGTGAAGACAGGCTCAGAGGTGAAATGGCTTCACTGGGTCTAGAGGCAGGAGTCAACTCTAGATGTCTCCAGACTCCCAAGTCCAACACCTTCCATTACACCAACCACACTGTATTAAAGGCATGGCTATCTGAGTCAGTGAGTGTGTGATTGTGCAAACGGGCATGGTATTTCAGCTGATCTAGAGTGAGGATAATAGCTGGTGGGAGGGCTGTCACACAGAAGAGGGATTGAACTCAGGTTTGTTAGGAACGAGAAATGAGAAGGATAAATTAAACTTGGACTGATGTCTGCAAAAACGTTTTACCTTCAAGGTGTCCTTAGAGACCGTCTTGTGCAACACCCTCATTCTACAACACAAGTTCAAAGAGGTGAGAGTGGCCACACGCTCGGCCTGTAGGACTTGTCCAAAGTCAGAACAGCTGGGATTCCAACCTGGGCAATGTTTGTGTTCAAGTTCCCACAGTACATAACACAGTAACAGTCTGCCTCTTCATTATCCCCAACCCAAGGATGCTTGGGTACATCTGAGGCGTGTGGGTGTGTGTAGAAACGGAGAGGACGAGGAGGAGGAAGAGAGAGAAAGGAGACAGAATAAAGAAGAGAGGAGAAGAAAGGTGGGGAGTCCAGAGGGGCTTGTTTGTGAGCATGTAAGAGCTGTCCCAAGATGAAGTAGGCAGCCCTACTGGATGTATGGATGGTGGGAGGTAGTGATTTTCCCATCATCAGGGGTCTTCTGGTAGAAGTTTTGATGACTGCTAGTCAGGGATCCCTGCTTAGATAAGAACTGGACTAGATAGCCTCTAATATTCCTTTCAATACAGAAATCCTGTGAACCGTTTTCTGTGTGCATTACCTCTCAACTGTCTGGGTCAAGGCAGGCAGGCAGGCTCTGGATTAGCCTGGAGAACCTGAAACCCCACATTGTGGCCACCAGATGGCACCCAGAATCCACAATGGGAACCGACTCTAGCAAAGTCAGGCTCAAGTAGGGGAGTGGAGAGGTGGGGTGGAGTGGTAGGAGAGGGGCAGGGTTGAAATACATCAAAATTCGTGTAGACCCAGCACCTCCTCCACCCCACTGTTGCTACACTCGCTCCCGCTTCATAAACCCACATTCCCCACAGGGACTCCGACAGTGTCTCCAACACAAGTCACCTTAGCCTAGGCTCCCAGACCTGAAGGGAGAGGTGTTCTCCCCAGGCTAACACTTCATAGACAGGATGGCTGTCTCCAAAGGCAATGTGATGTAATAAGGAGTGATTGATTTGGAGTCTGAGCCCTTGGTTCAAACTCTGCTTCTGCCTGTGTGACCTTGGGGCAATCACTTAATCTCCGATGAATCTCGCTTTCTTCTCTGTAAAATGAGTATCAGACTATATGCCTGGATGAAGGGGGGAAAATGTCAGCATTTACAATGCACAAAAGGGCAGATACAGAAACAGAAGTGCAGTCCCTGCCCTTGAGAAGCTTACATTATAAAAGGGGATGACTGCACACATATGGGAGAGGTCATTTGGTTTGGAAAGTCTAAGACATAGTAAGTAAAACTAACAGGAGAGTAGATTGATGCAACTTTTCCAGTAGCTATGACAATGATAATTTGGTTTGGGTTCAAAGGTTGGAAAGGGGCTGGAAGTGATAAGGGTAGCAACCAGAGTGTATGACAAGATGTCTGGGATGTCAAGTGAAGTATACCTGGAACCAATGTAGATGGGATGGGCCACTAGAGGCACACACCAATTAGGACAGTATAGACCCCAGATTGGGAGTTTCAGACATGAAATGGTTGAGTCCTACAGGGTTAGGTCTTTTGACCAAGGGAATAAGTTCTTGGGCCAATGATGAGAATCTGTCTTGCTCTGCTAAGAAGATTGTGGCTGCAGGTGTGCATGATCTCAAAGGTCCTCCTAGATTTGGGGATTACAAGATCTATCATGGAGGAGAGGAAGCAACTTATTTTGTGGAACCTCTGAAAGCTGGACTAGGACCATAGTATATGTATGGGAAGGGCAGAGAGCTGGCGTTAGATTTTAATTTACATACTCGGAACTTGAGAAGAGAAGGGATTGTCCTGCAAAGTGGGATGGATTGACTCATGGAGGGCTGAGCTCCACGTCACTGGAATTGTTGGAGCAGATGCTACATGACCACTTGTCAGAAATGTTGCCACAGGATTCCTAAACTGGGAGGGAAGATGGATGTTTCAGAAATGACTAGCACTAGGGGAATGCTAAACTGGAGACATAAATGACTCTTCTTTTCCATCCCCAGGAGGGTTGTAATTCTGAGAGCATTTCTAGAAGATAACAATATTGGCAGTGGTAGGCTTTGGCTGAAAGAGCTCTGGGTTGGGAAGCAAGATACTTGAATTCTGGTTCAAATCACAGAATTGCTGAGCAGAAAGGACCTTGATAGCCATCAAATCCACAATTAGACAAAAAAAAAATTCATCTACCAAAGTATTATCTAGTCTTCATTTGTAGATCTTCAGTGAAGGAGAGGCCATCACTTATAAGAGGCAGTCCATTCACTTTTGGCTGTTTTTTCTTGGATCAAGCCTAAATTTGCCTTTCTTTGAAACTTCCACCCATTTGGGAGATCAGATTTGCCATTAACGCACAATTTTGGATAGGTCACTTCCCATCTTTAGCTTCAAATTGCTCCTCCATGAAATAAAAAGGTTGTGGGGCAGCTAGGTGGCACAGTGAATAGAGCACTGGCCCTGGAGTCAGGAGGACCCGAGTTCAAATCCTACCTCAGACACTTGACACACTAGCTGTGTGACCTTGGGCAAGTCAGTCACTTAACCCCAACTGCCTTACCTTCCTCAAAGAAATAAAAAAGGTTGAACTAAAATGGACTTCAAGGTTCTCTTCATCCCCAAATTCAACAATCCTATTTTGATAACTTGAGCATTTACCAAACAGTCCATGTGTTCTGCCCTGGCCTGAAGCAAGCCAGGGGGGAAAAGTTACCTGGTTGAGAGAGCTTAGGACTGATATCTGCAAAGTGGTGAAGACAATCTGTTCACCTACACCCAGTGACTAGGAAGACCTCACATGGAACCTAATGAAACTGTTGAGGACAAATTCTGCCTTCATACCTTTGCTCAGTTCCCATGCCTGAAATGTTATCTTTGTTATTCAGTTGTTTCAGTCGTGTCCAACTCTTTGTGACCCCACTGGTATTTTCTCAGCAAAAATTAATGGAGTGGTTTGCCATTTCCTTCTCCAGATCATTTTACAGGTGAGGAAACCGAGGCAAAGAGGGTTAAGTGACTCACCTAAGGTCACACAGCTAGTAAATGTCTGAGGCAGAGTTTGAATTCTTCTACCTGCAGTGAAACTTGTATCCTTCAAAGTCACCTCAGATGCCACTTCTTCCAAGAAGCTTTCTCTTCTAATGGCCCTAGTTAATGATGAACCACCTCTCACTACTCATAAGGCAATATCATCTGATCTCGCGTGAATTTTTCATATTATATTTTGCTTTATGTAGCCTTGTGCATATATATACTCTCTATTCACTGACATTACCACTATTTAGTACCACTTTTCAACACAAGGCAGGTCCTCATGCCTTCTACAATACAAGTCCTCCTCCAGTGCCTCCTTGTGGAGAGAGAGACGATCCTGGATCCTTATTATCAGCAGGAAAGCAGCTTTGGCAAACTTCACCAAACTGGAAAGACTTAAGAGTACAGACCCCAGGAATCGCTGCATGGCTGTTTCGTGTTCCATGTAGTGAAATGTGGGGAGGTTCATCACTGATCACCAAAGCATGATTTAAAAAAAAATTTTTTACCTGCCACAATTCATGAAATGATTTACTAAGTTAGAGATCTGCACTCGTGAAGGGAGGATCCATGCTGAGGATATCAGAGCCTTTTAGCTGAAATAGAAATATAGGCATCATTCCTCTGCTAGTGCTGGAACTCAATAAGGGGAGGAACAGAGGCCTACAAGAGTTTCAGCTGATGTTTGGGGAACTGAATTACACAATTAAAATGAGTAGTAGGGTGAGAATAGGGATACATGCATGATACTCTTCAACCCCAAGATACAGCACAAGCCAAATGCAGAAAGGCTTTGGATGGCAATGCTATCCATTGATTGGTAGAGGAGCCAGACCTTCCTTGTGTTATCTGGAAAGCTCAGCATGGAGTGGGGGAAAGAAAAGGTGAGAAGACCTGCCTTGTGTCAGAAGAAAGGTACTAAACAGTGGTAACATCAGGATTGTCTTCAAGAAGACCCTCTGGGCTCCAGACATGGTTTAACTTCCAAGCCATGTGGCATAAAAGCATGAGGAGCCTGGCAAGTGTGGAGTTGGTTTAGCTTTGAGATCATGGGGAATCATTTCTCCTTTGTGAGCCCTGGGTCCCTTCTCTGTAAAAGAATATTTATCTATGTGCTACTTACCTGACAGGCTTCTAATGCAATCACTTTAGTGGTACAGAAATGAGAGTTAACATACCCTTTCCCCTGCTAGTAAACTCTTCTGAAATCCACTTCCAACTTGGTGCTTGCTGTGTAAGGAAAGGTATGTGTGTATGGTTCTTTCTAAATGGGACAGACTGAAGGCAGGGAATGTATGGAGGGAGGGCCGCCTCCCAATAGCTTTAGGGTTCCTCCCAGTGAGTGCTTTTAGGGCTACAGAGTTAAGGAAAGCAACAGTATAGGCATACCTCATTGGGTATCACAGTGGTCATCCACTTCCCACACATGTTATGAAACCTCCTTTATACTCAACTCCTCAAGAAAACTGCTAAGCTTGGCCACCTGGGCCAATTTTCTTGGGAAACATTTTAATAGTTATTGAATGTTCTACATCTTACAGTGAGTATCATACAGTTACAAATTCTTGGCTTAAATCTGTCTGGGAGATCACTATCTGATCTTCAAAACCAAAGAAAACTGAGTAACAGAAATGGAAACCCAAAAAACCAAGTCAGATTTACATTTCATACACACAAGCTGGGGCTGCAGGGCTGTCATATTCTTAAAAACTCCAGGCTGTGTTTCTAAAATACATCAAAGTCCTTGGATCAAGCTTGGAAGACATTGGTCAAAGTTTTTTTTTTTTATATATATTTTCTTCTTTATGTGAGTCCCAATAAAATTTTAAAATTAGGATCCAACCTGTAGATTAAAATTAATTTTAAAAATACAAAATCATATACCCACCCACCCTGAAAAGGTTAAATATTATAGGAATGCATATTCCATGGTATGAGCTATTGGATTGGATACTGATGTTGATGAGGAGGGAGATACAAAGGGTGCTGTAGAAAAGCCATGGTTTTTAGATCCATCCTGCTCCCTTCTTAAGCCATGTGAATATTCTATACCAGAACAAGGGCCAGGCAAGACATAGGACTCCAGATGCCACTGGGACAAGAATCACTGGATCACCATACTAGGTAGGGGAAAATGTTTTTTTGGGTTCGATAGGTATATATGACTGTGGCAATCCAAGATGAACATCTTCACCCAAACATCAGGTGAAAGGAACACCAATGAAAGGAAGATACCATTCCTTCCTCTTGTGAACACCAGGGGGTAGGGAAGGGTTATTGGGTAATGGTATCCTTGCCAGGTCACTGGTTATGTTATTCAACCTCTTCAAACACAAGCCACAGCCACTGCTGGCAACTGAGATAGGTAGAACACAAAGGCATCACCAATGTTTGCAGACCTCCTAGGAATGGTATTTGCTATGGTCTGGTACTTCCATGTGAAAGACACTGCCTAACAGTTATTCCATGCCCTATACCACTCTCTTGGCCTACCTGCCCTGACCCCAGCCCAAACACTGGATTCATCTGCTCTTTATCTTCAGATGGCCTCTTCCCAGAGTGGAACTCAAGTCATCTGGACTAGAACACAGCAGAGAAAACACTTGATGAGAGAAATTGAGGGAGGAATACAAGAGCCTAGAGTGTGAGGTTGTGGACCCAAGGAGCATCCCCTACCAAAACAATAATTTAGAGAGCCAGTAGGGCACAATGGAAAGAATCAGGAGATCTCTCTTCAAGTCCTAGCCTGCTACTTAAACAATTTGAGCAAGTCACTGACCTCTTTTTGGACCTCAGTTTTACTACTTTATAAAATGGGGTTAATTAAGACTTGCATTGACTAATTCCTAGGGATTTTGTTAGGAAAATGCTTTATTAGCTATAGTCATAGAAATAGGAGCTGTTGATATTCTAAGAGTTTCAGGGATAGGAACTTAAGAAATGGATAAAGCCAGGCCACTATTTCACCAGGCAGCTGTGCTTACAACATTTGGATGTGTGGTGAGAGTAAGATGGCTCCTCCCTAACCTGACCCCCACAAGGATTTTTCAAGGAGACCCCACCTTTCTGAGATGGTTCTTGGGCTCCCTCTGCTGGCCTCGCACACCCTTACTGAGAGCCCCTTCCCAAAATAAGTAGGCCCAGTATGGGGTCCCTCTTCAGATTCAAAACTTGAGAATTCCCAGGAATCTTAGAGCCCCTCAACTGACACTTTCTGTAGAAGTCTTTGTATTAGAGAAATTTCAGGTTCATAATTACATAGAATTTAGAGTCAAAAAGGCCTTAATGATCATTCTAGTCAAACATTCATTTTACAGAGGAAGAAACTGTTTGGGAGGGAAAAGGTTTTTCCCAAGGTCATAAAGTCTGTGATCTCTGGTTCTGGCTACACCATGATTTGTAAGGTAAAATGGAAAAAAGAAAATCTCTAGACTGGGAAGTTGGAGGCTTAAGCTCAAATCCTGACTTCAATCAGACTTGCTATGGTTGGCGCTTTCCTCTGTAAAATGGGGTGAGATGGTTGATGTTGGACATCACAATCACTAAGGTTCCTTCTAGCTCTTAAAAAAATCCTAGGAGTCCAATTTTACACAAAATGTTTAAGTAGGTCAACAAAGCCTTTTGTAAATACTAGTATGGCCAAACACATTGAAAGTTCTAACATGGCCCTGACTACTCTCTAGGTCATTTTGTTTGGTCAATCTAAAGCCTTTGGCATTTCTAGAAACAGTGATCTCTGTACCCACACCCCACCCCTACCCCATCATAAAGAGGATCAAAGGATTGTAGAGCTGGAAGGAACCTTAGATCAGCTACTTCAACATCCTATTTTTACAGATGAAGCAAATAAGCAAGGCCCAGGGAAGGGAAATGACTGCCCTAAAGTCACACAGCCAGTGCTGGGAACTACAGTGCCCTTATCCTGGGAGTCTTGAATCCATATTGACCAAAACCTCCCCACCATCCTCCTCCTACTTTTTTGGAAAATGCTGGTAAAATATGGCTAGGGTTAGGCTAATGAGTTTCTCAGTTATACATGGGAAAGGAAGTTTATAAGATTATGTCCATCTGGTCATAAAAGGAAAGGAAAGATATGACTACACAGGGCTCCCTTTCTGGGATCACTATTTGGAATATTGGTTGGAGTCACACTTCCATGGTGATATTTGGTGCAAGGTTTCATGACAGTTTGGGCTTCAGAACACAGCTACCTGACTTACTCTATGGCAATGGCATCATCATCAAACTAATTGAATCAATGTCATTCTAGGATTCCATCGCCTCCCTTTAAGCATTGCCTTGCCTCGGAGGGAAAGATCATTCATGTTTTAGCTGAACTTAATATTTCTTCCAGAGCCTACCCTGGAGTCCTGCTGACAACGTTTAGTAAATGTCAATTGTGTTTTTGTTACATATGACTTGCTTGTTTTATGTCAAGGAGTAGGTCCAGGCATGGGAAGATCCGCCTCCTTGATAGCTCTCACTTCTGGAGTGTTGAGGTTTACAAAGCAGGTAGTACAAGTATTATTATCCCAGTGTTACAGATGGGGAAAAATAAAGGCCCAGAGAAGGGACCCGACTTGCCCATGGTCACGTGGTGGATGCAAAGCCAGGTCTTCTGACTCCAAAGCTAGTGTTCTCTCCACTATGCCAGGCAGCACAGGGCTATTCAGTTGTGTAACTGGAAAGGGTATCCAAGATCATTTAGTCCAACCCTCCTGTTTCATAGAGTAAGAAACTGAAACATGCACAGTAACTTGGCCCAAGTCACATAGCTGGGATTCAAAACCATATTTCCTAAAGCAAATCCAGGGCCCTTACCACTACTCAATGTAAGAGCTCAAACTTGAACTCAGGTTTCTTTCTGCTACCTGCTGCCATCTCCATCTTCCTTGCATTACCAAAGAACCCTAAGGCTGAGGGTATCTCTGTGCTAAGCCCTTAAATCCACTTACTGTTTTTATGTTCGATGTCTGAACCCCAGAGCAGGATCATGGCCATCAATGACTGTTTTTTGCTATCTGAAGAGAGTTTAAATGCGGTTTTAGAAATACAGAACTAGAAGGAATTCCAAAGTTGGAATTGATTTCCAATTTGTACCTGGATAGGAAACTCCTCAACAATACCTCCATCAAATGGTCTTCTGGCCTTTGTTAGAAGAATGGGCCTTCAGAGTGGCCCATTCCCCTGTTAGGAAGTTTTTCCTTATGCCACACTAAAATCTGCCCTCCTATAAAATTAGGTGGGGAGTAGGTGATCTTGAAGGTCCCTCCCAGCTCCAATATTCTATACTTTAAATGCTAAGTATACATATTTAACTACTTGGCTTCCACTATGGGGCCAAACCACAAGGCAATCATTTCCTTTCTGAGTAGAGGAGAGAGGGGAAGTCTCATAGCCTCCTCACAGCAGAGAAAATGAGCTGCACTGTTGTACTGCACTATGTGAAAGTTAGCTCCCTATAAGAGGTTGCCCTCTGCCTTATCTCACATTTGGGTTTTCTGAATATTTCTTTTCCCTATCAAACTGCGAACTTCATGAGGGCAGGGACTGTGTCTTATCAGGATCTCCAGCATCTGGCATTGGACCTTGTTGCTCTTGGACTCTTAATAACTAGTTTTGAAGTTAGGTGCTCCCAGGGGGTGCAACCAACTTCTGCCAGGCCTCCCTGCTCGTGACTGCTCTGGCTCCTCCCACTGCACAGAGCCCATGTGGGACAGAGAAAGGAGCTGTGTATTAGGAATCAGAAAAGCTGGCTTTTAGTTCCAGCTCAGATACCAACTCAGTGTGAACCTGGACAAGTGAATTCCCTCTCTGAGACTCTGTCTTCTTAGGAGCTGACATATCATTCCTAAAGTCTTTCTCTCCCATTTTAACATTCTATTCTATTCAAAACTGCCTTCTGTCACATTCTAGGCCCAAAGGTCCCTTCTAGTTCTGACATGTGACAACTCTAATTTTAAAGTCCTCCACAGCTACCTTGAAATATTCCTGCTGTCCCTTCTCTGTCCTCTAATCAAAAGGCCTGCTTCTTGAGGGGTTGGATTATTTTGGGGGGTTTTAACCTGGGGTCCATTAACTTTGTTAAAAAATATTTTGATAACTGTATTTCAATATCATTGGTTTCCTTCATAATTCTACGGATTTTATGCATTTAAAAACATGGCTCCGAGGAGAGGTCATAGGCTTCACCAGACTGCCCCAGGGACTCACAACACAAACAGGCCTGAGAACCCTAGGCCTCCTCCAACTTGTAAATCTTGAATTCTATCCAAGTTCATCATCCTATACTTTTGTCTAACTGGGTGTATATATGTTTTAAGAGGGGTGTTTATGTGTTGGTAATATGTTGCAAGGTAATTTGGTTCCAGGCCTGGGAGACCTGGGTTTCCAGCACCAGTTCTATCATTTACTAGCTATGTGACCTTGGGCAAACTGATTCCCCTCTTTTGGTCTCAGTTTGCATATCTGTAAAATGGGGACCATAATACCTATCCTGTGGAATTATGAGGATCAAATGAGATATATAAAGCACTATGTAAACACTCATACTCTATAGAAACATGACATCATCACCTCCAAACTTAGATGAAAACAGCAAAGCAAGGGGGCCCCCAAAGACACCATCTTTACCAGTGCTAGTCTCTTGCCAGTGGCAGAGAAGCTCTCCCATCCCAACTTCCCTGACTCTTGTTTCTGTCAACATACACTTCAAACTGCTCAATCAGACACACTTGCACTCTCTCCCCCACCTCTCTTTTCCCTCTCCTCTCATTCACTCTTGTGCTCTTTCCTCTCTTGCATGCTCTCATTCTCTTTTCTCCTCTCTCTCTCTCTGTCTCTCTCTCTCTCTCTCTCTGTCTCTCTCTC
>NW_027187352.1:2274898-2292175 GCF_028583685.1 Petaurus breviceps papuanus
TCTCTCTCTCTCTCTCTCTCTCTCTCTGTCTCTCTCTCTCTCTCATTCTCTTTCCTCTCTCTCTCTCTTCTCCACCTCCCAGGGGCCAGGACCTTAATGCAGAAGTGTTGACAAGTGTGCCAATCAGAAACCAATCCTTCTTGTCCAACCCTGGGTTATCTTTCCTGTGGCTGTGATGTGGCCTTGAATTCCCTTAGTGACTTCTCTGTCCAATCAGGCCCAGGGTTTCAGGGTCCAAGGGCAAGACTACTTCTGGCTAAAAGACAGAATAGTATTTACTAGGTTCCTCTGGTCAGGGTGATGGGAAATATCAAACTCATGTCAAATACACAAACCCGGGTATCCCACCTTAAGCATTCTCCATCATAAACGCCCCACTTGACACACCCTGGAGACCTCTAAAACAACACAGCTTTCAGAGCTACAAGTGCAACTAACTTCCTTTCTTTTATCATCTAGGCTGATGGAAACGTGGTCTAGCCTGAACACAAAATTTCTGAAATCTCTTCACTTTCTCACTTCTCCACTCTTTGCTCACATGGACTTTGGGGAAACTGAGGCAACATGGAACTCTGGAGACCACAGTACCAGTCCTGACTCTTCCATAAATTAGCTGTATGACTTTGGACAAGTCCTTTCTCTTCTTTGGGTCTCTTCTTCTTCTGTGAAATGGGGATAATCACTCCTTTCCTGCTTCCTTCTAGATTTTTTGGGAGGGTCAAATGAAATAATGGATGAGAAAGTACTTTGAAAATTGTGTATGATGCTATAAACATGGGAGGCATATTTTTTGTTCTTGACTTCATGGTAACTTTATAACATGTGTGTGATATACACTCGTATCCACAAGATATTAAAAGAACTAGAGAAAGCCCCTAATTGTGTTGGGTGGAACTACCATAGAAAATTTACAGGAAAGACAGGCAAGAATTGTAGAGGAAAGGACAACATGGAAGGGCTTATCAACACTGATGAGATCATAGATTCATCCAAGAATTATTTAAGGTGATACCAGAGGTTCATAAATCAGACTTGTAAAACCAAAAACCAGGTGGGTGTCTTTGTAAAACTAGACAGGTTAATACTGCCAAACAGTTATTTCTTTAAAAAAAAAACAAACAACAAATTGAGGCACAGCCCAAAACACCACCAGGGGTAAGTGTGTGTGAGTGTGCGTGTGTTACTTCTGGTGTGTCTTTTTTTCTATTTTTAAAACCACTTTTGATACACGACCTATTTCCTCCCATGTAGCAAGAGTGAGGGAACACAGATGGACAGCTCAAACAAGCTCTGTACCAGGACACAAGAAATATGAAAAGAACCAAAGGAAGTGTCCAGTGTGCCAGGTGGATCCTCTATGGAGACATCAGAGGAAAGAGTCAAGAGTCCCAGTACATGGAAAAGTAAAGAAGGGTTATAACCTACATGCCATGGAAATGATTGTGTCATTGAAGGACTGAATAATCACCAAAAATCACGACTGTTGCCTTTCTCTATCAGGTGCTGGGACGACCTCCTTTGTGAGGAGGTTCTAATAGGGGAACCCAAGTGCCCTTCCAGTATCGAGTCTGTTTTTGTGTTTCCATCCTTGAGGAGACTGAGAACAAATCTGAGTTGGTTTAATTTTCTCAGGAAAGCCATTGTTTAAAGTATGTGTAATTCTTAAGGATAAGACCTATCTTGTTTATCTTTTCATTCCCTTGTTTCCCTTCACAACACTGATCACTAAAGCCCCCCAAAACAGTAGGTACTTAATGTCTGTTGAATTACCACTGAATTCCTGAAATCCCAGTTTTAAGCAGTAAGACCTTCTTACAATTCCATTTCATCCAACATCCCAGGGAAACATCAAGATTTCCCCCTCCCACCCAAAACAACCCAGGGAGGGCAGTGGATGGACTGAACTTTTCCCAAGCTTTGACCAGCATCTGAGTGGTCCCAACCTGAGGGGTTTTTCAGGAGTCTGTCCTGGGATGGGTCTGGGGACCTCAGGTGGTCATCTCCCTTTCTCAGCATATCGCCCTCCTCTGAGTACAACCTGTGTTTTGTTTTCTTATCCCAGTTTGAAGGGATGTTTGGTCCCCCAGCACCCAGAGGATGCTGAAGTCTAGGCCATGCTGAGGTGCTGCAATTCTCTGGCCCCACTGGAAGCTCTGCTCCATTCCTTTCCTTGGCCTTCAGAAGTATGAGCTGCCATGTACCTTCAATATTATTTCCAAAAGATTCTTCCTCCTCTACTGTGTCCTCCTCCCTCTGGTTGTATGTCTTTTATTGCTTTATGCCCACCGCGGCCCAGCCCTCACACTGTCTGCCCCTTCTCCAGGTAGCTTCACTTGCTGTGTGACCTGGGACAAGTCAATTCCCCTCTCTGGGTCTTGGTTTCCTCATCTGTAAAAGGAAGGGGTTGGACAAAATGGCCCCTTCCAGCTCCATGAGTTTATGAAATGTTTATTGCTATTGCTCCATGATCCCAATTTCACCCTATTTTCCTTACTTCCCCCACAGTCCTTTCCCTGGAAGCACCTCAAATGTTAACTCAATAACTTCTTCAATGAACAAAATAGTGTTAGCAGCATCTGGGACCTGGTGCTGGGCAGCAAGGACTTGCAGTGCTCTGGTCCTAATCTGCTTTGCTGTGCCTGCCCTGACATGCCAGAGTTCATCCCAACAACACGTGGCAGTGGCATGGTCTCCATCACAGGATGCCACCACACCTACCTCAAGAGCTGACCCCATACCCCACCAGCTCTTGCTCCTCCTCCCCCAGGGAGGTCAACTCAAGGTGATAAGTTTCCTGGGCTCTCTGGGTACTTGGGCCTGGCGACTTCATCTCCCACCCAGGAAATAGCAGACATCCTGATGCATGACTTGAGATCCCTGTGTTTCTTTTCTATCCACCTGTCCTATCTGGGGCTGCTGCAAGCATCAGCTGCCCTCAGAGGAACTGCCTGGTTATGACACAGTGCAATCAGAAGGTCCAAGACCCAGATGTTCCAGTACTTGGGAGATCTGGTACCTTCAAGGTCTGGTAATCAGAAGATCCAGGACCCAGAAGGTCTGACAGTCCCTCAAGTTCTGGTCATCAAAAGAACCCAGAAGGTCTAATACCCAGAAGGTCTAGGACTGAGACCTCTTACAACAAAGTTGAAAATCCTATGCCAGTTTCCAGGTGTAGCCCCTCCTTTCTTTCCATCCCTTGGCCTCCAAGTCCATTCCCTTCCCTCCTCACCCTCCCACCCCCACCCCTCTATTAAAAAAGCAGTCTGACCTTTCATGAGGAACAAATCCAAAGCCTTCCTATGTCCTAAAACTAATGTGTCCCATTGCTAACGTTCCCATGAGTTTTGGATTCCTATCGATGGGCCTGCTTTGGATGATGGATTATGATCGGTCATGACGGCTCTCTGGAAGACGCGAGTTTCATTTGTATCATGGTATAAAAGAGTCAACAACTGATATCACTCCCCCCACTCCTCAAAAGAACAAGAGAAGGAAGTCAAACCAGAATGAAGACCGCTTACCATACCATGCACCATTCTCGCTACAAGAAACAAACAAACAAGCCCAGTCACTGGCTGAACAACTCAAAACAAAACACCAGCAGGGGCGCGCCACCCCAAAACTGAACGCTTGGGTCTAGAAATAAGAAGACTAAAGAGACTGTGACCACTGGCCAGGGTCAGAGTGAGGGTCGTCATTTGGGGGATGTGGTGGGGAGTGGGCTGGCAGAAAGGGACCAGGGGAAGAGGGAGAAGATCAGAAAATGCAGCTTTTTCCCCAAAAAAAAGAAAAACCCCAAACACTAAAGGATGCATAAAGTGACCCTGGCACTTTTCAGTGGTTGTTGTTCTTGCAGACGGGCATGGCGCTGGTCTGGAATCATGCCAGCACCGGGTGTAAGACTTGAGTTGTTGCATACCATGTCTGACTCCCAATCTGTGGAGACAAGATAGAAGCAAGGGGAATATTAAAGAACAGGGTCATTCATACATGGGGGCTGCTGAAGCATATTTGGGGTAAAAAAAAATCCTTCTTACTGGGTACAAGAATGTTGGAAAGTGTCATTACTTGGAATCAAAGAATTTAGAACTGGTGTGTGGAATGGGGTGATTGGGGACTTAGAAATCACTTGGTCAGAGAATTCTAGAATGTCTGCATAGGAAGGGAATTCAGGTTCTAATTCTACCCCTCCTTCTAAACCCCCTCATTTTACAGAAGAGAAAACATAGTGATCAGCTTGTCCAAACTCACATAAGTAGTCAGTAGTGGAGGCTGGATTTGAACCCAAGCCCTTTGACTCCAAATGCAGCCCATCTGCCAAACACCCCCAAAGGTGAAAAGATCTTTGGATATCTAAGCTAAAGTTCTGCTATTGCCACATCCCATTTGATGACAGTGGGCAGTCCATTTTCCATGCACAAGTGATTCTCTAAGTGAGAGGGGTGAATGAAGTGAGAGACACAAAGGACGTCTCCCTGACTTGTGTGACCTTGACCTTCCTCTTTCTGGACCTTCATTCTTTTTCCATCTGGCTGCCAAGTCCTTGGCCTGCCATTGCTCTCTGGGCCACAGACTAGGCCTTGGGACCTAGGGCCTTTCAACTCTGGCACTTCTGTCCCTGGCCTACACTGCCAGGCTGGGGGTGCATCCATCACCTGGCCCTCTGCATCCTGTGGGTCTCAGCCAGCTCCACATTCCATGTGGGCCTACTTCTTGCACCCATCCTACCATTGACCATTTGCCCTTTTCCTCCCTCCCCTCCTTCTCACTCCAGGACCAGAACTGAATCATTATTGCTACTGCTCCTCTCAGAACACCCCCTCCCCCCCCCCGTGACTCCCCAGATCATAACTCACCTCCCTGACCATTACCCTACGTGTTTTGTCTTCCCCCAGCGAGTTCCTGGAGAGGAATGACTTTCTTATCTATCTGTATCCTTTGAGCTTGGCACAGAGTAAGCATTTAATACATACTTTTTTTCATTCATTTGTTCCCCATCTCAACAGCTGTGAACAAAGTAGTTTATAAACTATAAAGCACTATAGAAATTTGAGCTGTGATCATAGTTTCTGATTCACACCATTAACTACTACTACTCACTTAATGTGTTCGGCACAGTGTTACATAACCCTGTCATGTATCCTTCAATGCTTGCCCTGCCCTTCTCACCCCATGTGGAACTCGCAGGGAAATACCATACTTCCCAGTCCTATAACCTCCAATGAACCCTTAAGGATAAGTCTAGGAAAGTAATTCAGCTGAATGGGGGCTGGGAAACCAGCTAGTAGAAGTCACAGGGAGGCAGATATCAGTCCAACATAAGAGCTGTTTTACAACAAAATCAGCTCCCTCTAGATTAAGGGAGCTCTCCATCCCTCAAGGTATCCAAGCAGAGGCTAACCCAGGGTGGGGAACCTGCAGCCTCAATGCCACACGTGGCCCTCTAGGGCCTCAAGCATGGCCCTTGGACTGCATCCAAACTTCACAGAACAAATTCCCTTCATAAAAGGATTTATTTTGTGAAGTCTGGATTCAGTCAAATGGTTGCACTTGAGGACCTTTTAAAGGGCCACATGTGGCCTTGAGCTAGACTATTATTTATCAGGGAGGGCACTGTCTAGGGGATGCCCATTCAGGTAAGGCTAGACTAGATGACCACTGAGGTCTCAAGGATTTGTGGTGCTTTAGCTACAAAACACAGAGGAGGCTGCTTTTCTCTTCTCTTAACTCCCATTTGTCCCTGTGAAAGGCAGGAAGAGTCGTGGGCTAGGGGTCAGAAAAAGTGGATTCCAGTCCCAGTCCTGCCATTAAAACGATAGATAGGTGGCCTTTCGCATATCAGTTCCCTTCTCTGGACCTCTATTTCCTCCTTATAAAATAAAGGGCTTGAACTAGATTGGCCCTAAGTTCTTTTCAAGCCCTGACATTCTATCTTCTAGGATCCCTCATATATATTAGGTATTTAATACATATTTGGTGAACTGACCTAAAACCTCCATAGCTTTACCATTCTTTGTTCTAACTAACACTGAGATTCTATGCTACTCTAAGAGGGCTCTGGAGGAAGTCACTTCAACTTTAGGGCAAAATCTTTATTGTTGCTGCAACCACTCATACCTCCACCTCCTAATCCCTAACAGGAAAAAGACCTGGACAAGGGTCAAGCAAGGAGCACTCAAGCTACAAGGTGGGACAAAGGCTGAGACTTCCACTCACGTGAACTGGCTGCTGCAGTTTACCAGTGTGGAGGTACATAGCTGTACGTGGGGGTCCCTTGGGCCCGGTATGTTGGCACGGAGACAGGGTGGGCTCCGATTGCAGTGTGCTGTGGTGTAGTTAACAGGGTACCTGGTGAGACAAAGAAAGGAAAACAAATTCATCCCAGTGACCCAGCTTTGACCCTTATGAGTCAGGTGACCATAGGAAAATCACTTCACTTTTCTAAATCTCAGTTCACTCATTTGTAAAATGGAGATAATAATACTAGTGCTACCCAGTCTCCAGGAAAAAAGTGCTTTATACCACAAATGTTCACTACAAGACATTGTGCTCGATGCTGAGACCACAAAGGCAACAATGAAGCCGCCCCTGCCCTCAGAGAGATTACATTCAACCTGAAGGACTGTATGTACAGAATATGGGAGTCATCTATGTAAAGGTAACTGATGACCCAATTAAGGAGGCTATAAGGAACTGAGATGTAATAGACGAACAGATAAGAGGACAATGAGAAGCAAGTAGCACTGAGCAGGCCAAGGGAGGAAGAGAGGTTAAGAAAGTGTGGTAAATAGTTTTGACCAAAAGCTGGAGAAAAGTCCAGAAGGACAAGGGATGAGAAAAGGCCATTAACTTTCATATTTCAGAAACCAAAGAGAACAGTTTCATTACCAACTAATGGGTGGTGAGACAGTGAGCAATTCAACTCAATAAGTATGGGGATATAAAGATAAAAAGGGAATAGTCCCTCCCTTCAAATCTGCCATTTGCTATCTTTGTGATCAGGGGCAAGTCCTTTCTCTGCAATGGACGTTGGTTTAATTAAGGAAGAACTTAAACTAGGTGATCTTAGAAGTTCTCTTCCAATTCTACATCTTATGACTTAAAATGTAACCTCTCTCTGGGGGAATTTGTATTTAAGAGGACTAAGTAGGTAAGGCCAATACTTAATCTTGATTTGGGTTGAAGAGTAACTGTTTTCAGGGTACATTTATCATCAGAAGGAATCCTAAGCATCCCTCTCTCTCCCTAGCCTGGAACAAAAACACTCACCTGCTGACATAGCCATGGTGGTTCCAGCAACCATGCCCATTGCTACCCCATTGGTCCTGGGAGCAGCCACCGGTGCTGGGTAGATGGCTGATGGAATGCTGTTGGGCTGGACAACGGTGGTATGGTGGATAACATGGGGCTGAGCGGCATACACAGGCTGTGTATAATAAGCTCCCTGGGGAAATACAAATCAACATGTAACAGGTTTCTTCAGGTATCTATCTTGATGAAGAGAAGAAGGGTCAGAGAAAAAAAAGACTGACTAGACTCATGTCAAGACAATAGCTATAAAATGTGAACGGTGGCATGGTGGACAAAGCATTAGACGTAGAGTTAGGAAAACCAGAGTTCAAATCCAACCTCAGACACTAATTATGCGATTCTGGTTAAGGCACTTAATTTGTTTGCCCCAGCTTCCTCATCTGTAAAATGGGGATACTAGTATCACCTACTTCCCAGAGTTGTGAGGACAAAATGAGATCAAATTTGTAAAGCATATCACAAACCTTAAAGTGCTATATAAATGCCAGCTATTATTATTACTGTTCAGGAAACCTGTATTCCAGTCCTGGCTCTGGGACTGCCTCACCTTGTGACTCTGGGCAAGTCACTTGCCTTCTCTGACCTCAACCTCTTCTACAAATGAAGGAGTTGAACTAAAGGCTCTCTAAGGTCCCCATCACATTCCAAGGTCTAAGACCCCTTCAGGCTCTGACACTGGACATTCCAATGTCCCTTTCAATTTTAACATTCTGTTAGAAGGTCTCTTTTATTCCTGACACTCTACATTCAAGTATTCTATTTGCTAATGGCCTTTCCACCTCTTACATTTCATGTTCTAAGATCCTTTTCAAGTCACGTTCTGTAGTTTGAGGGTCCTTCCAGTTTAAACATTCTGTTCACGAGCTAACATTCAATGTTCCAAGGTCCCTTCCTGATCTCTGACATTCTGTTCTAAGACCTTTCTAGTATCCTATGACACCCCTCTTTCCTATTCTAAGATTCTGTCTTCTACCTCTCTCTCCCCCTCTGATCTATACATTTACCTCTCCCTTAAGGACTTATATTACAGAGTACAGAGTAGGGAAAGTGATCCTTAACTTAAGGGAATAACATTCTAACGCAATTTAAGGGACTCAGTAGGAGAGATATTTCTGGGAAGAGATGGGTCTCCAGGGACCACCTCACATCTTTCCTCCCACCAATACAGAGTTGCCCATCTGGGGAAGAAAGCACCACAGGGAACCCCCATACCTGGGCATACAGGTTCTGCTGAGGATAGGCACTTCGAATAGGGTACATAGCCGTTTGGTAAGGGTTAGGCGATGGAGAGTAGGGAGGTGGTGCATTGTTACTCTGGGTGGGTGGGACCTTGTAGGGTGTTCCTGCTGTGTATCCTGTATGGGGACAAAAAAAAAGATTTCACATTAGTGGACATAATAGCATTCTCCCTCCTAACAGCAGCTGAACCAAGCACATGCATGGACAAGCAGCTGAAGCCATGCTAGAAACAGATAGGCAAGATGATATAAGGGAAACAGTCCTGGATTAGAAGGTAAGAGACCTGCTTTTGACTCCCAGTTGGGCCATGAATTCACTCCATCACCTTATGTGGTACAGTGGAAAAAGCACTGGCTTTAGAGTCAGAGGACCTGGGTTCAAATTCTGCCTCTGACAATACTCATATGACACCTCAGGCAAGTCAAAATGTGCCTGGGACTGTTTCTTCATCTGTAAAATTAGGGGTGAGAGGGAATGGATTGGAAGATAGCTGAGGTCCTTTCCAGTTCTATTATCCTAAGAAGTAATAGCTCTTCCTTCTCTGAGCCTCAATTTTCTCATAAAATAGGGATAATAAATCCAGCTAAAGAAATAGAGTTTGGTGTAGCAGTGAAAGACTCAGTATAATCCAGGAAGGGTTTGGGGGTGGTGGGTGGCACATAACAGGTCGGGCCCTCAGACAGAGGGGTCAGAATAAACCCAAATTATTCCCCAAAAGCATGGGAAAACCTATGGACTAAGGCCAAGTAAAGTAAGCAGAGCCAGTGTACAATATATGTACAATTATAAGAATGTAAATAAAAGAACAAGAATTTTTTCCAAACTTGTGAAATTATAATAACCAAGTATGACCCCCAAAACGAGATAAAGTTACCTCTCCCCACTTCTTTGTAAAAAGAGATCATAGCCACAGAGCACTGCATATAACGTCAGACTTTTTAAATATGTTGCTTAATTTTGTTTAACTGTTTCCCCTCTCTTAAAATTATTTTTAAAACTAAGGTATTGCCCTCTGCAAGAGGAATTAGAGAGAAATACAATGGAAAATGTAGGTGACATAAAAATAAAAGATAACAAGAAAACGTATTTTTAAGAAATACTTAGGAAAACTGTAGAGTTTAAGTCCCCTATCCTCCCTCCCCCACAAACATATATCAGCTGTGTGATTATAGGCATGTCAATGCCTCAAGTATTCTAATACTATTAAATTGTGAAGCAGATGCAGATTTGCACTGGTAGAGGAAGTTTCCTCATTGAGCTTCCTTTATTAATGAAATCATTGGTCCCGGTCAAAAAAACAAACAAACAAACATATATATGTATGTATATATACCCTATCTTAGTCTACTTCAGGGGGCTGGGAAATATCTTCCACAAGGAAGAACAACAGATACTCAAAACATATTTGCTGAATGAATGAGGATCAGATGAGAAAATGTGATTGTGAAAGCACTTTGGAGGAATGTAATTATTATGGAGTTCATGCAAACCAGACCTCTGAGTCATTAAGGAAACTAATTATAAATGCTCTGTTCTATCATAGCTCAGAAATAAAATAAGGGGTATAAAGAACACTTGCCTTAGAGTCTGAAAATGAGTTCAAGTCTTGGCTCTGTGACTAACTCTGTAAGTGACCTCAAGTATTTGACCTCAGCCTCTTTACTAACATAATGAAAAACTTGGCACTCAATTATCTCTAGTTCTGACAATCTCTAACATGACTTTTCTTTTGTAAACAGCGCCCCCTGGTGTGGAGCATAAAATGAGTTCTTTTGAGTTATCTTAAAAAGGGATACAGCCCAGATAGCAAGTGCTGGGTGCTGGATCGTCCCTTTAAACTCTGATGAGATTCTAGAATTCTATAAAGGATCTGCAGGAAAACAAATAGGTGCTTATGGATATAGGAAATTCAGAAAAGGTTCACTTTTTCTTTAATCTATCACTCACATCATCTTTCTATCTTCTCTTCCTCTGCTCTCATTCTCTCCTATCTACCTCCTGTCCTCCTTTCTCCCCCCCCTTTCCTCATTTCTCTTTTCATTCCCACCCGTATTCCTTCTTGCCTTCTTTCTTCCTTGATTTCTCTCTGAACTTCTTTTGTTTTCTCTTGTTTTCCTCCTCTTCTCTCCTTCTGTCCCTCTAGCCAGGCTCCTCCTTATGGTTTAAATTCTTTGCCCTTGTTATAAGAATTTTTTACTTCCTTTTATTGAATTTTATTGTGCCATTCTTCCTGGAACATTTGGCTAACTGAAGCCTGTTTCCTGTTAATATTAACCTCATCAGCTAAAACCTGATACATGAAATGATAGTATTAAGGAAAGACTTTTAATATTTCTGAGAAATGAAGTAAAGAGAAGAAGGGTTAGTGTTAGAATAGAATCAACAAAATATTTTAAACCCTCCAAAAGTGATTTAGCTAACTCTATTTGTGGAATAATTTCTCTGACAGTGAACCTTCAGTTACTTTTGTCACATGTAATTCTATTCTCAATTAGCTCACTGTGACTTCTTTAAAACACAGCCTTGTAGTTTTTTAAGTATAAGCTTTTGCAAAGTCAGTGCTTAAATCTGTAACTTTGTCTGTTCATTTGTTCTAACTTCATTTGTTCAATCTTAATTGAAGAAAGCACAAAATAATGAAAGTCATTTAATTTCTAATTACCCACAGTCAATTCTCTAACACTATAAATTACAAAATAGTTTTTGCTCTTCTTTGGAGAGCATTTCCTTACCAGGGAGTTGCTTATATGGATGAAATCGTAAGTATAGCAAAAAAAAAAAAAACTCTTATCAAGTAACATTACATATAATAGTTATCTGTGTTGTGATTTATATGTCAACCAGATCTTAAGCTACTTGAGAATAGGGACCTAATGTTATCTAAAGTGTGTGTAAGGGTAGGGATCTATTGAGAGGGATCATGACTTAAGAACTTATCTCACTGGTTTTTATATCTGCTCGACAGGGTGTGACTGAATCCCTTGTTATCCAGGGTTCTTTATACCTCTTCTTGATTGATTCATGTATCCCAACTAAGGAAGGCAGGATTACTCTTATATTTACATGTATGTCTCCCCTAGCTACTAACAAGTTCTGTGTACAGCAGGGGCTAAAAATAACAGCCTCCTGCCCCAGCAATAGAAATGGCCTTCTGGTCACATGTGCCTTTTAGCCTCTTGCTAAAAGGCATGCAAGACCAGAGGCTTCCTTGGGTTGGGGGTGGGGGGAGAACCACAGAAGGGGAAGGGGGAAAGAGAAGCTTGGGCCTCCAACTACTGCAAACAAAAGCAGTGGGGAGATTTCCCCTCCTCCTTCTCTCTAGCAGCAGCTATTATGGCTACATAAATACGACATGAGAGCAAGTGACTGCTTGGCTGAGACTGTATCTTAAGTCTGTCTTCTGCTTTGTTTTTCTGCCCCCCCCCCCCAGTAATTCTGAGATGAATATTCATAGCCTTCAAAACTCAGAATTCACATCGAGGTGTGGGTGCTGGCTGCCCAGTGGGAGATGCTTCCTGCAGCCAAACCCTACCTGGAAGGGAAAATGACCATGGCCAGAGTATGAGCCATGCACACATCTGGATGGCCAGAAGAGATGAACTTACAATGAATGTTTGGACAGTGAAGACTGAGGCAAAAATGCAATCTGTTCAGTGGTCCCACAATACACTTTTATTTTCTTTTATCTGTTTATGGACTCCTGCGAGTCCTTTGTCATATGTTACTATTTTATGTTTTAAGTACTTGTTCATTAATGTTCACTTAGTAATATTTAGCATTTTAAGTATTTCTTTTGTGTCAGTCCCTTTCTGGTGACACATGCGCCATGACCTCTGTTAAAGAGACAGATCTGGAAGTGATTTGAGCATGGGACCCACCAGAAGGACTAGGATACTGGTTCAGCTCCACCACCTGTTACACTATGATGTTAAGAGTCCCTATAAGATCCCATGATTCTGTGATGTTAATATTCTAGCACTTGGTGATTCGAAGATTCTGTTATTTTATGATTTTAAAGTTCTAACATTTTAAGGGTCTCAAGTTTTTGTGTCTTCTCTTATGTTCCAAGAATTCCACCCAGAAATGGACCTGGCCCTCCTCATAAGGAAGTCTAAATTATCCTTTCTATGCAAGGACAAATATGTTAGGGGGGAAAAAAAGCACAAGAATAACTCAGGGGGAAAAATCAAAAGGGAACAAGTTACTGCAGAGGAATTTTGTTTCCACATCTATGAATAACCTTTTCAATTATGGTCTTTTTTCTTCTTGTTCTGAAATGAGCAAGGCTCTGAACATAAACCAAAAGGCCCATCATATAAAAGAACATCTGGGAATCTGAAAAACAGAATCTGAATGTCAGGAGGAGGAGAGATCTTAGAAATTACATATCAAAACACTTCATTTTATAAGAGTTCCAGAAAAGGGAAGTGAATCACTTAAGTCCATGAAGAAAACTGAACTGGGACCAGAATCTAAACCAAATATTTCTGACTCTTAATCCAAGGCTCTTAAAAGATCTCAGAGTTGGGCAGCTAGGTGGTGGAGTAAATAGAGCACTGGCCCTGGAGTCAGGAGAACCAGAGTTCAAATCTGGCCTCAGATACTTAACACAAAAAACTAGCCATGTGACCTTGGGCAAGCAAGTCACTTAACCCCAACTGCCCTCCAAAAAGCAAAAAAAAAAAAAAAAGATCTCAGAGTTGGAGGTCCCTCAGAAGTCATCTATTCCAAACCATACCTGACAAACAACTTCTACACAACCTACCTATGATGAATGATAAGAACATGGAGGTGATGGCTTTTATCAGTGACAAAAAGTATTGGATATACATGACATTTGTGTTTTGTTTTAAATAGGGACATACTTTTAACGTTTAAAATCAGGAGTAAAGGAACTAGCAAAGACAGAGAAAAGAAAGATGCTAGTCACCACCACTTCCAAATCTATCCTTCCAAGTATACAAGACTGATCTTCCCAAAGTAGATCCTCCTTGACCAAAATTTCCCAACTTCTGCCTCCAAGAACCCAGTCTATATTTACAGTCTTATAACTTCTATACAAACTATCTACTCTAGACAATTAAATTTCCTCCCACAACCTTTACTGGTACTATTCCTGCCACCCAGTATGCTCACTTCTCCTCTGATCCAAATCTTATTTCTTAACCTCTAACTTGAATGCCACTTCCTTTTAAGAAGCTATTCAGTATCTCAATCTTTGCATTTCTAACACAAGTTGGCCAAACATTTAGCACTTATTTACTATTTCTGCTTACTTATCCTTATTTTCTTTGTCCTCAACTGTATATTGTGTTCCTTGAAGTTAGGGACATATCTTATACTTTTCTAGTGCCTTGTCCCAAATACCGCTCTCTGAGTACCCATAATTGGCACCAAAGAACTATCTGATTATTGTTTTGCAAAAGAGATAAGTGTGGGGCTGGGTTATGGGAATGATTTCTGCCCTATGTCTCACAAGACTGGAAAAAGGAATCAAAGACTATAGTTGAAAGGAGTTGCCCTTAGAGGAAGAATACCAATTACATGGAGGCTAGAGAAAAAAGTGGAATGCATACAATTATAAACCGAAGCTAAAAAGGGATGACCTGGATGACCACTGACTTAGTGGGTATGTAGGGATTCCTTTTCCTATGAATTGGACTGGTGGCCACTCAGGTACTTTCCAATTCTCAAATTCTATGATTCTGTCTTTGGTCATGCAGTCTTTGTTCAAAGATTTCTAATAAAGAGTTAACCCACTGCCTTCTGAAGCAGTCCATTCCACTTCTGGAGAACACTAGTTGTTACAAAGTTTTTGGTTGGATTGAGCCAAAATCTCCTTGTCACCTTCACACTACTGCTCTTAACTCTACCTTCTGGGACTAAGAGTAATCTAATTCCTTTTCTACAAAGTCCCTTAAATACTTGAAAGTATATTGTCACCTGTCTCTAAACTTGTTGCTTTTCTTGACAAAGTTCCAGTTCCTTTAACTGATCCTTGTACAGCATAGCTTCAATGCCTTTTATTATTCCAGTTGCTGAGAAGAGGGCTGACCAGGGAAGAGGACAGCATTTGTTTTGGACAATATCTCTCAATCAATATTCATGGTACAGTGGAAAATGCATCAGCTTGAATAAGAGGGCCTGAGTTGAAATTTTCCCTGGACTTCCATTTCCTTAATTGTAAAATGAGAGTGTTGGACTAGCAGATGTCTGGGGGCCCTTCCAGCTCTACATCTATGATCCTAAGATCATATTAATATTTTAGCTGCCATGTTTTTCATACTTTTGTTTCATATAAAGGAGGCCAGTAAGCCCCAGTGATCTTTTCAAAATGAAAACTATATTATTTGGCTATAGCTCCCCCATCTCATACTTGTAAAGTTGACTTTTTGAACCTATGTTGGAATTTACATTTACAACTATTAAATTTCATCTTCTTAGTGTAATACTTTAGCTTATCAAGATCTTCTTGGTTCTTGACTTTATCACTCAATGTGTTGGCTATCCCTTCCAGCGTTGTGTCATCTGCAGATTTGATAAGAATGCCATCTACTCATTATCCAGCTCATTGATCAAAATATTAAGCAGCAAAGGGCCAAACACTTCTTCCAAGGTGACATTAAACCATTAATGATTGATCTTTGACCCTTCAACCAATTCTTCGCTCGCTTAACTGTACTTACTGTGTAGTTGTAATCTTTCTGTTTTGTGCACAATGGCATGACAGACTTTTTCAAATGCTTTGATAAATTCTAGATAAACTATATCTCTAGCATTTGGTAAATGGTAATTTGTATCAGTGGAAAGTTTTTCTACATTGAAAGTTACCCAAATCAATGAAATCATTGGTCTATATTAACCCTTCCTCCTCTTCCCCCCCCTCCAAATCATATATTTGTACAAAACTTCAAAATCTAAAAAGCATTCTGTATACATTATTTCTTTTGAACCTCACAACTTCAAGAGCTAAATATAAGAAGTATTATTAGCAACATTTTTATAGAAGAGGGTTAATGATTTGTAGATACTACGAAGGTTAAGAAGTCATTTACTAACACTGCCCTATCCCCCCACCCCCCAAAAAAGAAATGAGATCAGTCTAGCATGACCAGTTCTTGATTAAGCCTTTTTATCCCCTTTTGATCACTTCATCCTTTTCTAAATGTTTAGTAACCATCTCTTTAATAACACATTCTACAATATTATCAGGAATAGTAAGACTCACTGGTATATTAATGACAGCCTCCATCTATTTTCTTCTCTTTTCAGAAACTGGGACATTACCCAATCCCTTCTCTAGTCACACGACACCTCTTCCATCCTTTACATCTTTTTAAAGATCACTGAAAGTGGCTTAACAATAACATCAGCCAATTCTTTCAGCACCTAGAGATACAGTTCACTTGGGCCTATTGAGCTGAACTCATCAACGGCAGCCATATATCCTCTTTCTATCTCCTTACTTTTCTGGGGTTTCATTTCCCCACTAGTCATTTTTGCTTTGTTCTTGCCAATCCAAAACCCATCCTTGACAGAGAAACAGAAGCAAGAAAAGAACTGAGCATCTCTACTTATTCCCATCTTTTACCATCATCATTTCAATCGACAGTCAATCAATAAGCATTGATGAAGCACCTACTTTGCTTCAGTCACAGTGCTAAGTGTTGTAGATGAAAGTACAAAGAATGAAACAATCCTTACAGTGAACTTATATTCAAATGGGGGAGACAAGAAAATACATAAATATATACAGGATACATATGAAATATATAAAAAGTAGTTAAATGAGGTCATTTGGAAGTAAGGGTGCTTGCAGTTGGGGAGATCAAAAAAGGTTTCATGTAGAGGATGGCACTTTTAGGTGAAGAGTGAGTTTTAAAGGAAGAAGATACTATAAGGCAAAGGTGAGGAAGGAATGCATTCTAAGTATGGGGATCAACTGGAGCAAAGGCCTGTACTCAGGAGATGGAACATCACATGTAAGGAACAGAAAGGTCAGTGTGACTGGACTGCAGAGTACAGGAAGGGAAGTCACATCCAATAAGGCTGGAAAGACATATTGAACCCAGGTCTTCAAAGCTAAAAGAGTTTATATTTGATCCTAGAGGCAAGAAGTATACAAGAGGATTGACTGAGTAGAGGAGTCACACAGTCAGATCTGTGCTTAAAAAAATGACTGGCAGCAGTATTTAGGATGGATTGGAGTAGTAAAAGCCTTACGTCAGAGAGACCAATTAGGGGGCTGTTGAATAATCAAGGCAACAAGTAATAAGAGCTTGTATCAGCTAAGATGTTGTTGAGGTAGAAATGGCAATTTGGCAACTTGTTGGATATCTGGGGTGATGGAGAGTAAGGAATCAAGGACAATGCTGAGTTTGCAGATCTGGAAGGATAGTGGTGTTTTTGATGGAAATAGAGAAGTCTGGAAGATTGCAGGGTTTGGAGGGGAAGAAAATTAGTTCAGTTTTAGAAATGTTGAGCTCGAGATGTCTCCAGGGCATTCATTTTGAAATATCTAAGAAGCAACTGATGATGCAGGACTGAAGCTCGAGAGAGAATGGGGCTGGATATACATCTAGGCATCTATCTATTGATCAACTGACCAACAGATATATCAATCTATTAGTTGACTGATGGATACATATTATCTATCTTTTTAGTGCTCTCTCTCTCTCTCTCTCTCTCTCTCTCTCTCTCTCTCTCTCTCTCTGTGTCTCTGTCTCT
>NW_027187352.1:2292275-2432924 GCF_028583685.1 Petaurus breviceps papuanus
TCTCTCTCTCTCTAACACACAGACACACACACAATATTGATGTTAGACTTAGTGTAGCTGCCCTGTTGGTCAGCTCAGAATCCCTGAGTTTGAACAATTTTCCATTCTCAGTTTCCCCAGCAGAAGGGATTAGTGTTGTGTACCACCATGCTGGTCAATAATCTTTTTTTGGACACAATTTCTGTAGTGAATGCACTAGTCCAGAAGGAAGAACATCTTCCTAACTCTGACTCTCTCTCTCTCTCTCTCTCTCTCTCTCTCTCTTTCTCTCTCTCATTCTCCCTCCTTCCCCCTTCCTCCCTCTCTGTCTCTGAATCATCAGCTGAGCTGGATTTATTTGAGAGACAGAATGGTATAGTGGACTTGGAGTCAGGGGGACCTGGATCTGGATTCTGCCTAGACACCTATTAGCTTCTAGTCTATGGGCAAGTCACTTAATCTCTCCATTTTCTCTGTTTCCTCGTCTATAAAATAGAAATAATAATAGCACTTAGCTTGCAAGGTTATTGTGAGGCTCAAATGCATTAATTTCATATAAAGTGCTTTACAATCCTTAAAGTGCTACATGCCAACTATTGGAATTTCATTAATCTCAACATCTCCCTTTTCCATAATACAGCTACCATCGTCACTGGCCACTTATTAGAAAACTATGCCAACAATTGCGATTTGCTCTTGACTACTTACTTTTGCTTCTATCTTCTGCACATCTTTTTTGAATCCAGTAAGTCTTTAAGTTACCTGTATATTCACTTTAGTCTCTTTACAAAACTCCCTCTAAAAAAAAAAAAAACTCCCCCTACCCTGTTCTTATCAGAATTATGTGTCTTCAGAATTCAGTTTTAGAGAGCTTTCCACTCCATCCTGTGCTCATTTCTCTAGAATTTTTGTCGATGATATGCTACCTATTCTGCCTCTGACATATGATCTCAAGAAAATCCAGAGTTCATATCAGATTTTGCCTAGCCTCTATCTCTAGCACAAATTCCAAAATGGGATGGTAATTTCCTTCAAGCTTCCCAGCATTTTAACTTCAGCAAACAGTTGGTGAGAACCTCACCTTGAAGTTGCAAATAACATCCATATTTTGGGTGACACCTAAATTTGGCTTATTACTGATTCAAGTTTGGTTTTATCTTTTTTAATGCAGTAGGCACTGCATTAGGTCAACCTAAAAAAAATTCAATTGAAACACTTAATAATTGAGTTTAAAAACATAACATAAGAATAAAGAAGAATATCTGTGATCACTGTCAGCAACTGAAGTTCCCAGTAGGCAGTAGCACTCAGGAAAGTATTTGTAACAACCTTCCCCACACCCAGGTCAATCCTTTTATAATACAAAGCACCAAATGGAACTCAGCCAAGGGTCTGATGGTGGAATATGGACTGTGGTCACAACAGATGCAATAGCCCCAGGAGCCCACCCAAGCTTCCACTAGAATAATAGTAATTCTCTTCCCTTCCTGGAAGCATGACATTTTCATTAAGATAAGCCAAGAAATTATTTGCTGCTCTGTTTTTAGCAGAGAGTTCTCCAGAAAATGTCCAGATTAATTATTGTGGCATGGTTCTGGGCCAGACTTTGAGCTGCTGGCCATATTCCTCATTTATTTCCTCTTTCTGTCTAGGTAGTTTGTGGTATACGACAATGCTACTTCTGTTTGTGCCTCCATTGATCTTCATCCATATCCTCTCTACCATGCTTCCACTTCCTTGGTTCCTAGATCCCAGCACAACATTTCTCACATCAGTCCCCTTTTCTACTTACAGCACAAAGACTCTCATTCAGGCCTGGATTCTTGAGCTAACCCAATTGGCCTCCCTGGAGCCTGTCTCTCCCTTTTCCAATACATCCTCCACACAGCTACCAAATGTATGTTTCTAAAGTACAGGTCTGACCATGTATCTTTTAGGCTGAAGAAGTTCCAAAGGTTCCCTTCTGACTCTAAGATAAGACACAAGTAATCGATATGATGTTTAAGGTCCTGGACAATCTGACTCCTACCTCTCTTTTCAGAATGATTACGCATTAATCCCCTCACACTGTCTACATCCCAGCCAGAATGGCCTTATGTACACACGATTCCCTATACACTATCTATTGTACATCTCTTACTTAATGAATTAATCAGTAAGCACTGGTCTAACTTCTAGGAATACCAAAAAAAAAAAAAAAAGCAAAACACAGAACCCACCCTCAAAATCTAATGGAGAAGCAACAAATAAATGTAAAAAAAGCTATAAAGTGGATAAATGGAAAATAATTAAGAAAAGGAAGGCACTAAAATTTTTGGGAAAGGTTTCCTGTAGAAGACAGGTCAGGGATAAGGAGCAAGAGCATGCCAAGCATGGGGACAGCCAGAGAAAAGGCCCAGAACCAGGACATGGAATACCTGCTTCTTAAAAAGCAAGGAGGTCAGGGGTGGCTAGGTGGCACAGTGAATAGAGCACCAGTCCTGAAGTCATGAGGCCCTGAGTTCAAATCCAGCCTCAGACACTTGACACACTTACTAGCCATGTGACTTTGGGCAAGTCACTTAACCCTAACTGCCCTCCAAAAAAAAATTAGTTTTAGGGAAGGCGAGGTGGCACAGTTAATAGAGCACCGGCCCTGAAGTCAGGAGGACCTGAATTCAAATCCGGCCTCAGACACTTGACACACTTACTAGCCGTGTGACTTTGGGCAAGTCACTTAACCCCAACTGCTCTCCCAAAAAAAAGAAAAAAAAAGCAAGGAGGTCAGTGTCACTGGACCAAAGAGTATGTGGGGAGTAGGACACAAGAAGACTGGAAAGAAGAGAGGGCCAGGTTATGAAGTCAAACAGAGCCTTTAGTATTTGATCCTGGAGGGACTAGGGAGTCACTGTAGTTTACTGAATGGGAGAATGAAGTGTTCAGATCTATGTTTTAGGAAAATCACTTTGGTGAATGAATGGAGGATTGAATAAACAGAGACTTGGAGCAGGTAGTCCCACCAGCAGCTATTACAACAGTCCACGAATGAGCTGACGAGGGCCTATACCAGAGGGTGGCAGTGTCAGAGAACAGAAGGGGTGTATATGAGAGTGGCAAAGATAAAATAGAAAGGTCTTGGCAACAGACTGGACATGGCAGACAGAACAGTGAGGAGTCCAGGGTGACAGCTAGGTTTTGAGCCTGGGAGATTAGGAAGATGGTGTTGTCTTCTACAGTTAGAGAAAAGGAGGGTAAAGAAGGAAGGGTTTAGGGGGAAAATGTAAGTTCTGTTTTGGACATATTGAGTTTAATATGTCTACTGGACATCTGAACTGAGATGTCTGAAAGCAATGGGAGATGTGAGACTATAGGTCAGAAGAGAGGCTGGGGTAGGAAAGGTAGATTTGAGAATCATCAGCATAGAGATGGTGATTAAATCCATGGGAGCTGCTGAACACCAAGTGAAGCAGTACAGAGAAAGAGGGAGGGCTCAGGACAGAACCCCGAGGTACTTAATGGTGAGAGGGAATGATCTGGATGAGGATCCGGCAAAGAAAACTGAGAAGGAACAGTCTGATAGGTAGGGGGAGAACCAGGAAAGAGTGGTGCCTTGAAAACCTACAGAGAAGAGAGTATTCAGGAGGAAAGTGTAATCAACAGTATCAAAGGCTACAGGGATCTTATATGTATTTTTTCTGTGCTACTACTTCCTTCCTTTGGTTCTAATTTTGCCTACTCTAGGACAAATAGAAAGATTCCTCCTTCTGCCCCACGACAGTCTTTCATGTACTAGAAAACAGTCATTCCTCACCCCTTGCCTCTCATTCTTTTCTTAGGCTGAACATACCTCTCAACTGAAATTCCATTTTCTCCACTGTAATTTCCCTTTATGATAGCTGCATTGTAGACAATTCTCTCTCTTCTTTCACTTTAAAGTCCCTTGGATTCAATTTGCAACATTAAGGCTGATATATTCTTGTTATTGTTGTTGTTGTTGTTGTTGTTGTTGTTTTGGAGGGGGGGAAGGCAAGGCAATTGGGGTTAAGTGACTTGCCCAAGGTCACACGGCTAGTGAGTCAAGTGTCTGAGGCAGGATTTGAACTCAGGTCCTCCTGACTCCAGGCCCAGTGCTTTATTTACTGAGCCTCCTAGCTGCCCCTGGCAGAGATATTCTTACTAGTCCCAGCTAGTTGCATGTTGTGCCTGGTCTTTTCTACCTTTTGAGTCTTTTGAGTTTGTAACCTTGGCATTACCCTCAACTCCTCACTCTTGTTTATTCCACATATCCAATTAGTTACCAAATCTTGCCATTTCTACCTCCACAATATCTCTCCCATCTGACCCCTTCTCTCCACTCACACAAGGTCCAGGGTCTAATGAACTCTTTCCTAGATTTTTGCAATAACTTCCTAATTGGTCTCCCTGCCTCAGACCTCCTACCTACACCAGTCCATGAGGTGTATGAGGTGTTTATGGAAGACTAAACTTCTGGTGTGGAAAAAAACTTTCAGGGCTGCACATCCACCTTTGGTGTCCACCTTCACCCAACTCTCCCCTGTGGCTCCAAGAAGTTGTAGCATGTTCAGCTGCCACACCCTGGAAAAACCATCTCAGCAGATAGGCTAAACCAGGCTGAGGGTAACTGACAGGCCTCAAATCCATTAGAGGGATGTGCATGTGAAGACATCTCCCAGTAGAATGGGTGGATTGAGAAGAATTTGTTCCAACAGTCATGACAGTGGCTGAAGCAGGCACTCTGGAGCACTTAAGAGCTTAGTCTGATACTGAAGACGCCAAGGTCATTCACTGTACCCAGGCCCATCGCCAGTCTTTCAGAAGTCCTATAAATAACTAGCCTCAAACAATGAAGAAAAAACACTGTATGAGACTTCTTGTAACACATTCACATAGCTTCAAAAACTTTCATAACCTAAAAATTTTTTAATTCAGTTTTCAATATCAAGGAGAAAACCTCCTTAAACCATAAATTAAATAAGAAGCCCCTTGTGAAAATTTCTGTCCCTGGCCCAACTAAATGAAGAAAAAAAACCATATTTTAGAAACAATGCACACATCACTGTTCACAAAGCAAAAGCCTAAAAAACATATATGAAGAATATATATGAATATGTGTATGTGTGTATGTATATATATACATACATACACACACACACACACACACACACACACACACACACACACACACATATATATATAAACAGAGAGAGAGAGAGGGGCTACTAATTTCATAGGGGAAAAACAATTTGACATTGTGAAAAGTATACTATTTTAATCTCTTTAGACATTTTTCTTAAGCCACAATCACTTTTTGCTTTTCCTGAAAACACGATTTTCTTCCAAATCTACATATTAATTACATCTAAAAGAAACCAAGCCAGTCCAATTCACAAACTACTTTCAACAATTTGATTTTAGTCAATATTTCATGGAGAGTTCAGAGGTGAGGTCCAAAGTATCAACAAAGACTTTTCTCAGAAGCATCATAGATAATGGAAATCATTGGTCTTGTCAATGTACACTGAATATCAAAGTATACTGAAACACATTCATCTGTCATATAAAGCAGAAGTACTACAAATCTGCTGTTCTGAGACACAAGATAAAGGTTATCCATAGTTTTAATGACCTGTATACCATTCATTCAAATTCATATTCAGCCTTTTTCACTAACTCGAATACTACTCCCCTCAACCTCTAGGGATGAGAATGACAACCCTCTAAATTCAATGCATCCTTGTGCTTTAAGTTTTTTTGAAAAATTCTCTAACAATAGATTTTGCTTTCTAGTTGACAAGAATAGCTCCTGCCAAACCTTCAAAGCACATTCTTTCTGCTGGCTCCCTTTAGGTTTAGGAACATTCATGGCAAAGCTCATTTTTGCCTTCAAAGTTTCTTCCCATTTTTCTCCTCTTCTTTACAACCTCTTATTGATGAAACAAGGACATATTAAGGATCTTCAGTGTTAAAGCCAGCTCTGTTAAAACAATCTTCTGTTTCTGGAAGAAGTCATTTGGAAAATAAATTGTGGGTCTTATATTTAAAATACAGCTTGCCTCCAATTACCTAAATTGGAGCAGTAAAATAATTGCTACAAATCCTGAAAATCTTCCTGATCTCCAGGTTGCCGAGGTGAGGGGTTACCTGAAGAGAGGTATTCAGGTGCCTCCAAGCACAGTCCAGGGCTATGCTCAGAAAGGGGCAGACTGATGACAACCCAGACTGAAGTAGGTGCCTCCTCCCAAGGGAGGAGACACTGGGGAGGCTGCTGCATGCTGGGAGGCTTTTCCTCTTGCTCTCCCACTTCTCCCTTTTGTATACTGTGGTCACTCTGCTACCATTCTCTCTGACCTGCTTCTCTTGAACACTTATCTTGCCAATTATGTCATGAACTCCATCCCACTAAAGGAAAAACCTATGAGGTTATATTGGATTAAAATGGTAAATTTACTTGATTTCATAAGCTCTGAGCACTGGTATATAAATTTCTTAAGAGCAAAGACATATTTTCCTGTTATTTCCTCCTGTGAAATACCAGACACTTCTACAGATTCTTCTCTTTGTGTAATGCTCAATGTCCTCACTATAATGTCTGAGTGAACTGTTAGAGCCAAGCATCGTCTATTTAAAGCCTCCATCAGACAAAAAAAAAAGCTTTCATCAGATCAGCAAGTTTCTTCCACATTTATGAAATATTCTGTTCTTAATAAGAGTTGACGTTGATGAGATAATGTACCAAATACATTAAATGTGTTTTTGTAAAGTTGTATGTTAACTCTCTTTTTTAAAATAATAAATCCCTTATATAGCTCACTATTTAAAAGATTTCTATGGTAAATTTAAAATCACAGAAAATTTTGGGATCATACATTCTCCAAGTTGGAAAGTACCTCAGATATCATCTAGTCCGATCTGTTGGCTCCTTTTATAACAATATTAACAGAATTCTAGAGATTAACTGATGCATAAGGATGAGAGACTAGAAAAGCTCAGTATGAGAACTTTCTAACAAACCATTCCTCTTGAAGGGAGTAGTTTGTTTTGAGATGAAATGAGTTCCTCATCACTAGAAGTGGTTAAGCAGAAGTTGGATGATCACTTCTCAGGGATGCTGTAGAGACTGGACTAGAACATCTCTGAGGTACTCTCCCCAAATGGCAGCTATTTTCTCCCCTCAAGGTTCTAGGCGCTAACAATGAGTGGATGGGGGGGGGCATGTCTCTTTAATACTTTTTGTTCACAAATCCTCACCACTGGCCTTCCAACAATGACTATCAGTTGATATGAATTCACAAGCCAGACTTAATTAACTTTTATTTATCAATCCTTAAGGAAGGATTCCCCTAAAGTGATTCTATCTCAGGTGCTTGGCTGGAATGGCATCCAGCAAGGCAGACCTGCTATCTGGAGGGTCCAGGTTCCAGCTGGCTTGTTATTTTACACAAATGCTCTGTGAGGCATGACTGTGACCCTTCAACCAATCCTGATATAGTTCCTATGCAAAGGCATTTCATCCAATGGCTTTCATTTCTTCCACACTGGTTATGGACTTTTCACATCTAAGTTAACAACTTCAGGTTGATTCAAAAGAAGTGTTCTCACTTCTGGGAGATTAACTCACCTTACCTCAGAATAAACACCTTATCATATAAATATGTTATGTGATACATATGTGTATACATATACACACACACACACATTTCAGTTATGTCCGACTTTGTGATCCCATATGGAGTTTTCTTGGTAAAGATCCTGGAGTGGTCTCCCATTTCCTTCTGTAGATCATTTTACAGGTGAGGAAATTAAGATAAACAGGGTTAAGTGACTTGCCCAGGGTCACACAGCTAGTAAGTATCTGAGGCCAGATTTTGAACTCAGGAATATGAGTCCTCCTGACTTCAGGCCCAGCACTCTATCCACTGAGCCACCTAGCTGTCATATATATGAGTCTGTGTATCCAAACACAACACACACACAAATACCTTATAATATAAACACCTTATAATAAAATAAGGATATTAGACTAGATTATACCTAGGAGTCACCAGCTCTCACAACCTGAGTTATAAGATATTTTTTTTCTCTGATAATGTGTTCTAGAATCCTTTCCAGCCCTAACATTCTATGTTCTAAAGGCCTCTCTAGCTCTGACATATTTCTGACCTGAAATATGCCTCCCATTTATTCACTCTATAAGCATATGGTAGGTCCTGTACTAAGTGCTTGAGACACAACAATTCCCTTACCCTCAAAGTGGTTAACTTTTTCTCTAAGTTCCCCTTCCCACCACTGACACTATTTCTACCCTTTGTGGCCATACAGATGAGTCTGCTCCCGTTGCTCCAACAGACTTCTGATGTTAGAAGGTAATAATTATGTTCACACTGAGTCTTCTCTTCTTCTGGCTAAATATCCTCAATTACTTCAAACCCATGCAGACATAGCATTTGTTTGGCCAGGTAACTGAGAAAAGATGAGTGTGGGAGAAAGAGGATAGCATTTGTCTTATCTCACCCAGTTTTAAAAAAAAAAAACTTTTTTTAAAGTTGAATTTTAGTTTGTTTTCAAGTGAAGATGTACCGTGTTTCCCCGATAATAAGACACTGTCTTATTAATTTTTTTGGACAGAAAAACACCAGAGGGCTTATTTTCAGGGGAGGGTTTATTTTAATGAACATTGACAGCAATTTTAATAAACAGGTAAATGTGGACCAAAAAAATGTACTTTTATTCAATAAAGAACAGGATGACGCGCTCACTGCTGCAGCTCTGATTGGATGCAGCTCGGAGCACGGCGTGCGTTTCACGGGGGGGGTGGGGGGGGATGGTGCATACAGAGGGTACCGTAATGTAGTGTGTAGTGCAGGGGATCACCTTCACTACAGCAGCAATCTCAACAGGACTTATTTTCAGGGGAGGGCTTATTTTAGAGGAATCTTACACAGTAAGAGGAGGGCTTATTTTCGGGATAGGTCTTATTATCGGGGAAACACGGTACCTTCTCTCCCTCCTGCCTCCCCCCACCCCTCACTGAGAAAGGACGAAAAACAAAATCTTGAGGGATGCCTTCTAACTGAATTTTCTGCTTAAAGGCCAACTCTTTAAATACAAAAATCATTTTCTGATGGGTAGAGTTGCTCAAGGGCATATAGCTAGTGGCAAAGTCAGCACTAAAAGTACTTTAAAACTACCTCAAAGGGCTGCTGTTGTTGGAAGATCTAGGATTGAATACCAGCTCTTCTACTCAGTAGCTATATGACAATGGGCAAATCATCCTTTCTCTGAGCCTTAGTTTCCAGATTTGAAAAATGGGTATGATCATCTTTGTATTATATCCCTCAGAAAGCAGAGCACTTTATAAATTGTAGAGTGCTGTAAAAAGGTGAGCTCTTATTAGTACTAATAGTAATGACAATGAATTCTGGTATCTTGACTAGCCTCACTTTTTCTAAAAAGCAAATAAGCATTCCCCCTTACCCCACAATTTACCTGTGTTATAAAGCCCCATTTTCAGATACTAAGTATGTGTATAGCAAATCTGATCACATGTCAGTGTTTTCCATGACGGAGATGCTGAAAGACAGCTTGTCAGAGAAAATACTGCTAGATTGTGACTGTAAGCCAATTAGAAATAACATCACCACTTATGTTTATTGTACCGTGCTTTATAGGTTACAAAGCATTCTCCCATCCATTAATTCATTTGGTTCTTAGAACAACTTTTGTTATAGAGGAAGCAGTGTAGGGATTATCTCCATTTTTACTAATAAGAAAACAATAGCTTAGACAGAAGAAAGGGCTTGCCAAAGATCACAGAATGAGTCACAAAGAGATCCAGGACTAGATCCCATGTCTTCTGATTCCAAGTCCAGAGCTCTATTACGGTCTGCTGCCTATGTTCATACCAACATTTATAAAAGATGTTTGGAAAACCATATTCTAATGCCCCATCACTCTGGGGAGATGATCTTGGTTTCTCAAAGATTACACCAGCAGGGAGAAAGTTTTGTCACATTCTGCCAAACTGAGAAGGCTTTGAGGATGGGTCCAAGGATTAACTATCATCAAAGGATTAATTCTGCTAAACTCAGAGAGGATCATCACCAGAGATGGCTACAAGATAATTTATTCTGTGAATGAGTGAGTGAGTGAATGAGTTTGTGTGTTTGGGGGGGAAGGAGCCAACAACTCATGAAACCACCAACTGAAATATGGAGTGGCTACTTTTCTCTTTCACTCATGGGAAGGAGGATCCAGTTGGGTGAGATCACAAATCTTTGAAGTACTGACATATTTGTAAATTAAATTAGCATTTGCTAAGAACAGATGACTGAAGTCATAAGGGCAGGGGGTCAGTGGAAAGAGAAGGACTTATGCTGGACCTCCCCCCCCATAAGCTTGAAAAGGCAATATAGTAGAGTAAAAAGAACACGAGATTTGGGGTCAGAAATCCTGGGTTCAAGTCCTAATTCTCACTCACTGCATGACCTACAGGAAATCATAGTTTCTCTGGGCTACAATTTACTTCTCTACAAAACCAGAGGGTTGTATTAGATGATTTCTAAGGTTCTTCTAGCTCTATCTAACATTCTATGGTCAGATATAAAACAAATGATCTTCTCCTTCTTAGAATTCACCAGTGGATAAGGAAAAATTAATCTGAAAGGAAAGGAGAGGAGCTTCACAGGCAGCCCCAGGGCTCTTCTTCTTCTTCTTTTTTTTTTTGCTGTAGGTATTAATTTGAGCACTGCTCAGTACATACAGAATCCAGGGCTGAGACTATGTTTATGTGATGATGGAGGGTACTTTTTTTCCACATGAATGACAATGTCAAAAACAGTCCTCACCACAGACCCAAGCAGGCTGCAGGCCTCTTCAGAGTGAACCACTCCAGGGGACATGTGTTTCTTAGAGAACTGAGGTTCTGCTCTTTTGATAACTAATTTAAAAAAAAAAAAGATTTTTTTTTAAACATGTGGGATGAAAATCTCTCTAAAATGGATTTTATCTGTCTTTCCTTGCCTCCTTAAACAGAAAAAAAAAATACACTGTAACCTTTCCTGATAGCTCAGGATCACCACTCCAACATTCATGACTGTGCTGGGCAAGAATATAGAGTGCTATACTCAAATGGCAAAGGTTGTCCCTTTGCTGAAATGGAAGCTAAGGGAGGGGCATACAGGGAACAAGGAGAAAGAACAAGGGAACACAAGCCTAGAAAACCGAAATCAGCCAGATCAGTTGAAAAGAGTAGTTTAAAAAAACCTTCATCTCTTAAAGATACTATAGACTATTATCATTTAGTATTATTATTAACAATAACCACAATAAAAATGGTGATGATATCTTCTCATCAATCCCTCTGATGGCCCATCCTAACATGGAGGTGACTCATGGTTCCCAAAGTCTATATGACAAGAGAAAACAAAACTATGGCCGGATAGTGAGGAACAGCCTAGCTTAACACCCATAGCACAAGCAGGATTAAAACCCAGGTCTTCAGACACCAAATTCAGAATGCAGACTAGACGAAGGACTGATGGATCTGGAGTCAGAGTCTCAGGATTTAAATTTCAGCTCTTCCACTTACTATTTGTGTGACCAAGAGCAAGTCTCTTAACCTCACTAAACCTCAGTTCCTTCAACTGTAAAGTGATGGGGTTGGGTAAAATGATCTCCAAAATCTCTTGTACTTCTAAATCTATGGCCTGAGGTATATGTATATATGTAGTATAGCAGGGGAGGGAATATTTACAATGATGAAATCATATCCTTAATAATAATGATTTTAACGATAATAATTCATATAGCATTCTGAGGTGTGAGGTACTCTTCCCCCCTACAATGTGTGGCTCTAGTCTGCTGAGTTTGGAGAGTTTTTGTATTTTTTAAAATAACTTTTCCTGTCTTCTTTGTTGTTGGGCCACCACATCCCTTGTTATCATTATACCTTCCTGTAACAGTTCTTTTGTCTTCTAATCTGCTATGGTCTGGAAGACGAAATAGTCAAGCTTATTTGCATGAAGTATAAAACAAGAACAATAAATTGACTCTGAATGAGGGCCTGAGGGACTCCCCTATAAGTGAAGAGTATTGTTTTATTGCATGGGCTTTCTTCTGGGTCAAGTTTTGAAGAACTATGGTTTGAAAATATTTTTTAATTCTGAATCCACAGATTTATAAAATGTTACTGTTAGAAGGGACCCTAAGAAATCACACAGTTCAATTCTATCATTATGTAGATGATGAAACAAAGATGCGCAGAAGCTGACTGATTTGACCAAGGTCAGGGCCTTGAACCCAGACCTCCTGACTCTTGGTCTGGCGCCCTTTCCTGCTGTACCACATCATCTTCTAGCTAACTGAAGTCACACAGACTCAGCTCCACACACAACAAGATAAATTCAGTTCCTCAAATTAATAGCTATTATGCTAAAATTGTTTCTTAAAAGAATCAGGGGGGTGGGGAATGGAACTTAATAAAATTAGTGAGACTATTGCATAGAACCCCCCGTTTAAGCTTTCTGTTTAGGCAGTTCTCTTTGAGGAATAGACTTGCAGTTCTCTTTGAGGAATAGACTTGCAGCCTCTGGAGGCTTTGGCTATCCACTCAAGGGAACCAGGACATAGATCTGATTTGTCTGTCAGCCATATATAAAACAAGTCTAGTGATTTCTGAATGGTCACTCAGATGTCTGATTCTGACCCATTACAATGGCACCCATCTATCCAAGACAATTCCAAAGGACCCATGATGAAAAATGCTAGCCACCTCCAGAGAAAGAACTTATGAACTCTGAATGTAGTATGAAGTATATTTTTTTTACTTTATTTTTCTTGGGGTTTGGGGGGTGTCTGTTTTCTTTTGAAATGTGGCCAATACGAAAATGTTTTGCATGATTTCATATGTATAACTGATATCAAATTGTTTGCCTTCACAAAGGAAGGGAGAGGAGGGAAGGGAAAAATTTGAAATTCAAAATTTTTAAAAATGAATATTAATTTATATATATATAATATATTATTATATATAATAATATAACTGAGAAATATTTAACAACATAAAATATATTGAAAAAAGAAAACAACAATGGCACCCATCTGCTAACTTTCTGACAGTAAAGGAATAGGATTATTGTGTTACTGAAAAGTTGTATTCTGGGGAACTTGGTCCAATTTGTGGACTCAGACCAAGCTATGCCAAAGAAACCTTCAATCACATAGCTGTTGTCTTGTAGGGCTCAGAGTATGGCTCTTGGAGATTGCTCCAAAGGAGGCTAGATACTTCTAAGCATGGGAATGATAACAGCAACTGCTCCCATGTATAGAGTTCACAAGGTTTACAAGATACTCTTCTTGTAACAACTCTGTGAAGTAGCTAGTACAAGTATTATCACCCTTTTACAAGGCCTAGGTCTCCTGAGAAATCCAGTGCTTTTCCCATTACTGGGGAAGGAGGCAGCTTTGAAGATGACCTTAATCAGACAGGTAAATCCCAGTCACTTCTATATGTATGTCACACACAGATACACATATGTAAGTGTACTGAGGAAGTCTGGGGCAACAGAAAGCAGACTGTGTACAAGGCAGCATTTCCATTCCTAATTGACATGTGGTTTCACCTTACAATTTTTTATCTTAGTCAAATGGTCCTTAAGTTAATGCATCTAAGAAGGATCACTGACAACTTGATTCAAAGTTTCGGAATATGGAAATGAAAGGTCTTGTTGACTCAAACCACCATTTCTTAGTGGTTAGTTCTTCTCAACATAAATATTTACATCATGTGTGAAATAAAGTACCATATTCACAAATTGTGTGACACTGGGTAAATCCCTTCACCTTTCAAAGTCTTAGTTTCTTCACCTGCAAAATGGAAATGATAATAATAATAACCTACATATGAATGTCACTTTAAAGGTTACAAAGTGCTTTAAAAGCTCCTTAAAAAGCAGGGGCTATTTTTCATTTTGTTTTTGTACTCTCCGAGCCTCACACAATGCTTTGTATCAAGTATCAAAAGAGATACTTGATAAATGCTCAGCAGATTGGATTAATGGATTCTCTCAACCAGGTCTCATAACAACCTTGTGATGTAGAAACTATCCATGTTATTACCCCCATTTTACAAATGAGGAAACTAAGTCAATGGACATTAAGTGATTTACATTCAAAAAGGTGGCAGGTGGCAGAAGCAGGATTCAAACCTAGGTCACCCAGACTCCAAGTTTAGTGGTCTATCTATTATGCCATGTCTCTTCTAATACATGTAGTACCCACCTCACACAGATGCTGTGAGGATTAAATAAGACAATGTGTGTGAAATGATTTTGTACCTGTCAAGCTCTATAGAAACTGGCGTTGTTATTTCCTCTGTAAAGTCCTGCTCTTACACTTCATCTTGGTATGGAGGTGACTCCTAGGTTTCAGAAAGCTATGCCACCTTAGCACAGGTCCTACAGATCCACCAACAGACTTTGTTTCTGTCGTCTAAGGATCAGCCCAGCAAAAGCTAAAGAGACTTATCGAGAAATGGTCACCAGGTATGAATTGTTTCAAGCACAGTAACCCATGAATATCCATGTTCAAAGGTAGAGAGAAGGCAGCTAAGTGGCATGACGGATAGAGAGCCAGGCCTGCAATCAAGAAGACTCATCTTCCTGAGTTCAAATCCAGCCTCAGACCTTTACTAGCTGTGTGACCCTGGACAAGTCACTTATAGCCTTGCTTATTCAGTTCCTCATCCATAAAATGAGCTGGAGAAGGAAATGGCAAACCACTCCAGAATCTTTGCCAAGAAAACCTCAAATGGGGTGATGAAGACCCAGAGACAACTGAAACAACTTCACAACAACAAAAGGTAGAGAGTGGTTGGCTGGGATTTCCACTGGTGCAAGAAATACACAGATGAAAACACCAATTCTTGAAATACCAATCTAAGTACTAGAAGCCACTCTAGTTTTCCAATGCCTCCTTTTTGTAAAGCATTGATCCTGGGTTCTCAAGGCTATACCAGCAGTGCATAAGCTCAGGAAGGTCTTGTGCCAAAACTGAAAAGACTTCCAGTACAGGCCCAGTACGTTCAACATGTAAGCACCAGACTTGCTAAGTATGGAGAAACTCATCACCAGAGGGCCTGCAGAGGATAGCTCTTAGCAACTCTTAAGTATCATTTACTAAAGCATGGAAGGGCTAGAGGGAACATACACCAAGGAGATCATTGAAGTACAAAAGTATAATTAACAACAAATAATTAGATGATGATGATAAAGGTTACTTAAAAGTCAGATTGAGGGTGTTCTGGAATAACTGTCTTGGTCAATCTGGCTATCTGTTTGGTTAGGTGGGCCCCTTCCTCTCTCATCCTTCCCCATGCATCTCATCCAGAGCTCTCAACTTAACTGAAGACAAGAGGATGGTCTTCTCAGACAAAGAAGCCCTCCTGTTAGGATTGAGTACTTGAGTATTTACAAACCATTCCCTTTCCCATCCCCTTAAAAAGGCCCGCATAGGTTGGTCCTCTCCAGGGGAGGAAAAGCAAGAAGAAGGAAAGCAGTATTTACTGAAAGCCGCCGACGAAGCTTGGTAAGTTCGGTTCTCGGTCCCAGTGTCCACCGGGAGGTGGAAGGTACCTTCAGTGGCACAGGACGATGAGGTCTGGGGCCAGGCCTGTTTCATCAGCAGCGTGGCTTAAGTGGAGACACAAGAGAGGCATTAGGCAGAAGCCATCACAAATCATACAGCATCCCCCGCTGGAGAGTTTAAATACCTACCCCCCTACCTCCACCCTTTGTCAAAAGCATCTTGTCAACTGAGAGTCCTATCAGAATTCCCTAGGACTAGTAGTTTCCTAATCCAACAAAGAAAAGACTGAAATACTGGGACAAAACTTACCATTATGGGATGGGCCGGTGCATTTAGTAAAGAAGGAAGCACATACATGGCTCTGGTATATGCTTTAGAACCATTATCTATCACTATCTAGTACTTAGAGTAGTATCACCAATCTAAGTCCCAACTAAGCTGGGTGACTTGCTATCTAAATATACCTTGACCACATATACCTATGACCACATCATTTGCCCTTCTCCATACCTTGAATGTCTTCCTCATTAACCCCTGCTAAAATCCTCCCTCTCCTTTATGACCTAACTCTAATGCTCTCTCCAGGAATCCCCTTCCTTTGAGCTTGGACTCTTAGCCATCCAATCAACTAGAAACTATTTGGCCCACTTTGTTTACACCTCTTCTGTGCTCCTATATTCTATTCTGTATTAAGATTACTTGTGTACATATCATTCATGATAATAATAATGCTCTCATATTTACATAGGGTTTTAAGGTTTATAACATATTTTCCTCATCACAACTCTATGAGGTGAGTAGTGCAATTATTATTATCCCCATTCTACAGATGAGTAAACTGAGATTTAGAGAAAGAAAGTGACTTGTCCAGGGTCCTATAACTTTTATCTGAGTAAAGACTGAATCTTAAGCCTCCTGCCTTTAAGGTCAGTACTCTTTACTATTTATTTACTACACCTACTGTTCCCAATTATACAATGAGCTTCGTGAGGTCAGGGATCATGTCTTATCTCCTGATCATAGAGCCCTGTGCAGAGCAGACATTTAACACATATTTATTGAGCTAGAATGCATTGAAAGGTGGATATGTTGAAGGCAGCAGCATGCAGCAGATCCAGGCATCTGAATATGTATTAGAACAAATTAGAAAGAGACCGTAGAAAGATCATTCACTCCAAACTCCTCATTTTACAGACAGAGGACCTGAGGCTCAGAGAAGGGAATATGACTTGCCCAGGGTCACACATTTTGTTACTGGTAGAGTTAATGGGAGTAATAATAGCTAGCATTTATATAGTGCAGAACCCTGGTCTGCTAACTCCTAGTTTGGGGCTCTTTCCACTACATGCCGATCAATAACAGAATCTCAGGGTTGTAAGGGACCTCTGGTCAGTCCAATTCACAAAAGAATTCCTTCTACTATAATCAATCACTCTCTGAATAAATTTGGCTCCATCTGGGGGTACATGGCCTTTTTCAGTTCACAAGGATACCTAATAAACAATGCCCAAATAGTAGCACTGAAACTAAAGACTGGGAAAGACTCCTATTTCCAGACTGTTCTTCCTTCAAAATGCTTTTCGATGACATAACAAGACCTGAAAAGTACATGAATTGTCTGACATATGCCATCATGGAGAACTTTTCTATAAATTATACCCAGTGAAGAATTCTCTTATGTCACCACATCTGCTCCTCTGTATCGCAAGATTTAGTACATTTATATAAATTAGTTCTGTGTTCAGTCATTTCAGTCATATATGACTCTTCATGACCCTGTATGGGGTTCCGCTGCCAAAGATACCGGAGAGATTGGCCATTTTCCTTTGCCAGCTCATTTTATAGATGAGGAACTGAGGGGAACAGGGTTATGGGACTTGCCCAAGTCCACCCAGCTAGCAAGTGTTTGAGATTTGAACTCTACATCTCTAAATTCAGCCCATTCATTTCCCTCAACGGACTTTTCTTACAAGAACATGCCCATTTCATCAACTCTAGTCTCTTCACCTTACCAGGCTAATCTTCTCCCCTTCTAACATGGGAAAGCAGAAAAAGTACTGGGTTTGCAATCCGAAGATCAAGGTTTGATTCTCAAGCTGGCTAGTTAGTAGTACACAGAGGGTAAGTAATGTGGATGATGGGTAAATCACAGAAATTCTACTTGGTCTCAGCTTCCTTATCTGGATAATGAAGGGGTTGGATGAATCTATTAAATCACCTGAATATATCTATCCTGCCCAGATTGGGTCCTATCACCTCGCAGCATTTTACTCCTTGCTAGCACTGCTGCCACCAAGCACCTCTCTTGACAAAGATGATGATAAAGAATGAGAAAAACATTTTTGGGCATTGCCATTGGGGAAATTTGTTTTGCTTGACTATACATATATATATATATAAACAAGAGGTTTTTTCTCTTTTTTAATGGAGGGAGAAGGTGGAAGGGAGAGAAAATAAATTATTGAAACTTTAAATTTAATCTAAAAACAAAAGAGGTTGCTTAAAAATTAAGGTCTATGTACATAATTATGTTTAGAAGCCCAAATCTATGGGATATAGATAGCGCCTCCTTACAAGGTAGCATCCCCTTCCTGCTACTTATTATTACAGAGAAGGGGAAAGGTGAAAGACAGGGCATGGTAGCCATCTCCAAAGACCAACTGGACAACAGTTCAAAACCCTGTCTATTGGTTGCTTTTCTACCTACCAGCTTAAACACATTTATAGAAACAAACGGTGTACTACAGCAATATTAGGGACACCAAGGTTACATCACTATTCTTTGATGTATCAACACACTCACAAGTTGACCTCTGTGATACAATGGGTCAGTCTAAATACTAGTTCAGAAGCTCTGGATCTCTCTATTTTTACCTGTCTATAGGTAGTTTCAGAAAAGGAGCAGCAGCTGCTGCCTTCCTGTCCTACAGTCAATTGCCCTGCCTCACTAATTATGTTGACACACAGGTTGTGATTAGGCTTAACCCCTCCTCACTGACACTGCAATGCTATGTTGGAGCTAAAGTATAGCTATTTTAGGGTGTCTGACCAGTGTTTAGTATAGTTCCTGGTAGACAGTAAACGCTTTTGATTTTTACTCATTAATTTGAGAGAACATTAATATTTTGAAGCCCCCTATCATAAAGACAGGGGTTGTGTGAGAGAGGAAGGCTGTGAATGCCCTGACAAAGGAAGGAGAATGGCGGTCAGGAAATAGCTGCCGAAAGGACAGGACAGATGTGATATATCTGGATGCTGTGAACCTCACAGGAGGAGCGGCTGCTGAGTGACAGAAGCGAAGCAGGGAGTGTGGAAGTAGTGACAGGGAGCAAGGAATATGCCTCCTCTTCCTCCTCCTCCAGGATCAGTGTGAGGCAGCATAAAAGAAGGGGTATCCAGTACGTGATCTTATGAGGGGAGCCAGGTCTCCACAATGTGACTAAGATGGCAGGAAGAGTGTTAACTTAGAGGCCACTGAGTACAAACTCTTCATTTTACAGATGAGGAATTAAGGTTCAGAAAGATTAAAAAATTGCCAAGGGTCCTAGAGCTAGCATCTGAGGTAGAATCTGAGCCCAGGTCTTCCTGACTTTGAGTCAGGGGCTTTCACTTTGGTAGTTGGGGACTGTGCATCACAGGGATTAGAAGGGTAAGAAATGGGAGTTGATGCTATGGCAGGGGTCCAGGGTCGGCCATCTGGAATATCCAGAGCATGGGCTTCTTAACCCAGGGTTGGTTTATAGATTTCAGAGAGTCTGTAAATTCAGATGAGAAAAAAATTACATCTTTATTTTCACTAACCTTTGGTTTCCTTTATCAAACTATGTATTTTATTTAATGCATTTAAAAGTATGATTCTGAAAAGAGGTCCATAGGTTTCAACTGACTGACAAAGAGACCCATGACACAAAGAAGGTTAAGAACTCCTGATCTAGGGGCGGCCAGCAAGTAAGAGCACCGGCTCCAGTGTCGGGATGACCTGGATCAAATCCGGGCTCAGATACTCAGCACCACATCCAAAAATAACTGGCTGTATAACCTTGAGCAAGTTACTTAACCCCGACTGCTTTAAAAAAAAAAAAAGAACTCCTGATCTAGGGGGTGATGAATAAAAGAGTCCATGATAGGCTAAAAACTAAAAACGAGTCACAAAGCTTGAGGCTGAAGGAGAAGCGAGGCCATGTAACAAATATCAAAGGGAAGTACTGGCATACACAGTTTACAAAAAACGACAGAGAGCCCGGCCAGAGATGTTTCTATGTGGGTGTTGAGGGGTAAATGCTAGTTTCATAGGCTGTAGAGCATTCAGCAGTGAGGCTGGGCCTTGCTGATGTTGCTGAGTTTCCCAGAACACCAACTCTTCCTTGAAAGTGGTCGAGGAGACTTTTGCCTTTGGCTCCAGGGCTATCAATATTAATAATCTTTAAAACCTCATTCAAAAAAGGATCAAATCTCCTGACCTTCTCTAAATCACTATTGATCAAAGAAATGCAAATTAGAACAACTGAGGTACCCCCTCACACTAATCACAGTGGCTAATATGGTAAAAAAAAAAAAAAAGGAAAATGCTGGATGTTGCAGGGGATGTGGGATGATTGGGACACTAATGTACTCTTGGTAGAGCTGTGGACTGATCCAACCATTCTGGAGAACAATTTGGAACTCTGCCCAAAAGGCTATAAAACTGTGCATAGCCCTGCTAGGTCTATATCTCAGAGACCTCCAAAAAAAGGGGGGGAAAGTACCTATTTGTACAAAAATATTTATAGCAGCTCTTTTTGTGATGGCTAAGAACTGGAAATCAAAGGGATGCCCATCAATTGGGTAATGACTAAACAAGCTGTGGTATATGAATGTAATGAAATATTGTTGTGCTATAAGAAATGACAAGCAGGATGATTTCAGAAAAACTTGGACTTACATTAACTGGTGAATAGTGAAGTGAACAGAACCAGGAGAATATTGTACACAGTAACAGCAATACTGTATGATGAAGAATTGTGAATGACCTAGCTATTCTCAGCAATACAATGATCCAAGACAAAAATTCTTTCATTTTTTCCTTTTATTTGAATATTCTTGTACAAAATGACTAATATGGAAATCTTTTACATAACTGCACATGTATAACCTATATCTGATTGTTTATTGCCTCAAGGAGGTGGGAGGGGAGGGAGGGATAGACTTTGGAACTCAAAACTTTAAATAAAAATATTTTAAAATTGGAAAAAAAAATATCCTGACCTTCTTCCTTTCTTGGCCTGCTTGGCTCTCTGGGTTCCAAGAACTACCATGCACAATCCGTAATCATTTGTCTACTTTCTCCTACCACTGCTATCACAGCTATATCTGCTCCTTCCTTCCCTTCTCTCTTTTGCTTTCACATACTCCAAGCCACAGGAGTGTATTTTCTAAGATTCATTCACAAAAGAAGAGAATACATAAATTTAGATAAAACCCCAAGGCAGGGTCATTAGAAGGAAAGCATTTTTTAAAAACTCCATAGTCCAAAGCTGGGTGGCACCTAAACTTCATATCTAACCTTTAACTAAAGTTCCCTCAGTCCATGGCCCTCACAGTATCATTGATTTAAAGTCAGGACAACAGAGAGTCCCTTGTAGTCCCATATGAGAAGGACTCTTTCACATCAGAACATTTAAAGTCAGGACAACTGAAGCACTCTTTCACATCAGAATATTCCCATGCTTGTTTTGTGATTCAACTACCTAGGTAGATCCCCTGGATTAAACTAATTGGTCATTCTATAATTCTGGGTGCTCTTTCACCCAATTAGGAAATCTGAGTGCATTGTGGATTTAGGGGTGACCCACATTGGACCTTGATCATCAGCTAAGTTCCCCTTCTCCAGATGGGAAAAGCAAGAAAATACCAACTAATAACAGAGTGGTTGTTCCTATTACCTCAGAAACAGAATTTGGCACCACTCTGAGAGAAGACAATGCAACAACGAGGAGTGAAATTTAGCACTGCTTTGTTTGCTTACGGTGGCCAGATGCTTCTTTTACACTGAGCCCTTCTCCCCTCTAATCTAGGGTCTTAATAAGCTATCAAGACAAGCCTATGTGAGATGGGTCTAGTTTTCTGGGTCCTTCAGAAAACACAGATCCCTGGTAGGGGACACATTGTTCTATGCATCTTTGGGTGGCAGAGAGGAGCTGAGAGACTGATCTGATCAGGTCAAGCTGCTGGGACAGCAGCTACTGATGAGAAAAAATATACCCCTGCTGGAAAATGCGACTCTGAGACTTTAGCGCTCTCTAATACTGAATGAGAGTTACAAGTCCCCTCACAACTTTGTTCATGGGTAAAAAGAACTCCGGAAGCACAAAATATGATAGAGAACAGGCTTTACCCTCAAGGGCAAAATTCCTGGCTGCTGGGTAAGCTCTCTGTTATGGCATGGCAGCATCCTTGGAAGGTTATGCTGAATACTGCAAGAGGTAGGTACCAACAAATTAAACATCCTGAAGGATCTGAAAATGATCTCTGGCTTGAATACATGGGACCGTTCATCCCAATATATCTATGTACAAAAAAAGTATTAATTTCTTGCTCTAAATATCAAATCCATGTTTTAATGGTAAGAGATGGAATGGAATCATAGAATCTTTGAATCAAAAAAAAACCTGTCAACATTCAATGGAATCTAACAGAGTAAACTGGCAATAAAAGCACCAAGTCAGAATCTCTTGTAGATGAGGATGGAGTTTATCAGCTCCTCCATGTAGCTGTCAGGTGGCAGGGCAGGATTTGTCTTGCTCTGCTTGGTCCCAGAAGGCAGAACTAGGAGTAATGATAGAAGCTGGAGAGAGGCAGATTTGAATTAAAAATTAAAAACCCTGCCCTACAATGAGAGACATCCCAAAAGCCACGCTGGGAAGGAGCGAGCTCCCACTGTTAGTGAGATCTTCAGGTAGAAGCTGTACGACCCCATCTCAGGGATACCGCATGGCCTGGACCAGATGACTCCCAACTCTGTGACCTGTCTACTTACTAAGGGGCCCCATCCTAGGTTGCCTTTTCTTTCCTAGAGAGCACACTACATATCAAGCCATGTTTCTGCTCCATCTCCAGCTCCAGAACCTGAGGCTGTCGGTGACTTTTTCAAAGTTACAGCTGTTAAGTAGTAGAACCAGCACTCAAAGTGAGGGCTCCTCTGACTCCAAGCTCCCAAGAAAATGTCCTTATCTATGGGACTATTCCAGAGCAGACAACACAAGTCTTGTGAATCTACAAACATGGCCATGCTCTCATTTCAGCAGAATTTGAAAAAGCTTGAGTCTCTCCTAGGGCATAGGGTCTGAGCCTATGGCTCCCATGTAGCATTGTACTTCTGAGTCCTCGACCCAAGAGGTAAAGCTATAGTACTAGGAACTTCCCAAAGGTCACAAGTTAGACCAACCATCAAAATAACTGTTTGATTTATTCAGAAAGTATTTACTAGCCATTACAGGCAAAATCATGTTACTATCCCATCTCAAGTGCTCTACCATCTTTATTTCTCAAAATCCTAGCTATCCTTCAAAACCTTGCTCAAATGATGCCTCCTACAAGACAAGCTTCTCCCCTTTCTGCCCATCAGCCTCTTCCTCCTCTTACTCTCGTAACACATTGTTTACATTTCTTTTACGGCACGTATCAGAGTCCGCCTGCTATTAGGATTATTTGTTCATGTCAACTCTCTGTTCCCTTCTACTCCTCCCCTCCACAATAAGCTTCCTGTGTTTGGGACTGCATAGGGAGCTACTGATATCTGTATCATCCTCCACTACTACCTGTCACAAAGCAGGTGATCAATACGTCAGTGGATCTTTGATCTCCTTGGTGTAAGTACTCCATTCCAGTGGTGCAGATAATAAGGGGAACACTGGAAAGAATGCTGCATTTGGAGCTGGAGAACCTCTATTTAATCTTGGCTCTTTTACCACTTTCTAAACTTTGACAAAGTACTTCCCTCTCTGGGCCTCAATTTATTCATCTATTAAATGAAGGAATTGGTTGAGATAACTCCTAATGGACCATTCACGTTTTAAATCCATGTTCCTATTAAGTATTCCTACCTTCAAACTCCTTAAAGCAAGAAGTGAAGGTCTCAGTAATCAGTGTCGGACTTGATAATGACAGGTGTTACTCCATGTTGAGATACCTTGGGGACTGGGTCAGGATGCAAACAGCTGTCTACTGGCCTTGGCTAGAGCCACAGTCATCAGCAATCAGCAATCCTTTTAGCCCTTGCAACTGAGATGTCTCAAGGAAGTGTAAGTAGCAGACAGGCTAGAAGCAAGCTGACTTAAAGATGGAAGGTACTTGTTAGCTATATAGTACCTCTTCCCCAAAACAGTTAGACTAGAAATATTTTCACCAGTGTCAGGGAGGGGTTTGATGCCAGCAATGTGATTAAGCTTCTTTCCCAGCTTGCTGACCTACTATAACAAGTCTTGCCTAGCCAGCTTTCAGGGAAGCGAAAATCACGTGAAAAACCTATTGCTCCATCTGCAGAATTCTGGTCTTTGCTTGAGTTGGTGGGACAGCAAGCAGTGAAGCAAGGTATCTGAAGTTGAAGAGGTATAGAAAGGGGCTAATTAAAATAGTAGCTGCTTGTGGATCATTAGGACAGAGAAGTGGGTCAGTTCACTATAAGGAAAAATTTCTTAAGAATAAGATCTGTTGGGGATGGCTAGGTGATGCAGTGAATAGAGCACCAGCCCTGGAGTCTGGAGGACCCAAGTTCAAATCCAGCCTCAGACACTTAACACAAAAACTAGCTGTGTGACCTTGGGCAAGTCACTTAACTCCAACTGCCCTCCCCCCCCAAAAAAAAAAGAATAAGATCTGTCCAAAAGTGGAATGGGCCACTTTGGGAGACAGTGAGTTCACCATTCCATCATTTTCAACAAGAGCTTGGATAACTACGTGTCAAAGATGTTTTAACAGGGATTCCTATTCAGGTATATGTTGGGCTAGATACTCTTCAAGGTCTTTTCCAGCTGTTAGGGTCTAAGATCACTGAGGCAAATAATGTTGAGCATGGAGATTTGAAACAGAAGGTAAGGATGGGTCACAACCAAGCAAGAAAAGTCAAAGGGAAACAGAGTGGCTAGAGAGGATTCAAGAGGAATACTGAGAAGTTTGCTAAAGGTGCTTCTTAGAATGAAAGCTATTTTTGTAGTATGACAAAACAGGAAACTGATAAATGCTGAATAAGATGTGGGGAAATTGGAACATTAATACATCGCTGGTGGAGTTACGAACTGATCCAACCATTCTGGAGAACAATTTGGAATGATGCCCAAAGGGCTATAAAAATGTGCATACCCTTTGACCCAGCAATACTACTTCTAGGGCTGTATCCCAAAGAGACCATAAAAGTGGGGAAAATATGTACAAAATATTTATAACAGCTCTTTTTGTGGTAGCAAAGAATTGGAAAGCAAGGGAATGCCCATCACTTTGGGAATGGCTAAACAAGTTGTGGTATATGAATGTAATGGAATACTATTGTGTTACAAGAAATGAGGAGCAGATGGACTTTATAATAACCTGGAGAAACCTACATAAATTGATGCTGAGTGAGGGGAGCAGAACCAGGAGAACACACAATTACAGACATATTGTATCTGTGATGATTGACTTTGATAGACTGGGCTCATCTCAGCAATGCAAGGTTATAAAATAATTCCAAAGGACTCATGATGGAAAAAGGCTATCCACATTCAAAGAAAGATTTACAGAGTCTGAATGCAGATTGAAGCAAACTACATGATCTCTTTCTTTTTTGTTTTGTTTTGTTCCTTCTTTCTCCTTGTTCATTCCATTGGTTATAATCCTTCTTTACAATTTGACTATTGTTTAATGTGAAGGTATTTGTAGAACCTATATTGGACTGCATACTGCCATGGGGGGAGGGGGAAGGAGGGGAAGGGGGAGAAAATTTGGAACTCAAAAGCTTGTGGAACGGAATGTTTTAAACTAAAAGTAAATCAATAAATTAAATTAATTTATTTAACAAAAAGAATGAAAGCTATTTTTGACCTCCCAGAGCAGTTATGCTGCCTGGAATGACAGAGACTTAATGGAAATCAGGCTAGCATCTCCAGGATGTAATAACTCCTGTCTCCCATAGCCTGTATTAACCCCTTCTACCATACAAGCGGGTTTCCCACCTCTTCATTCCACCAGGAAAAAAATCAAGAGTCAAAGACCTATTATGATTTTGGAAATTTTAAATAAAAAGCCAATAAGTTAAGGGCCCAGATAGGAGGACCATGACAGTGCCCTATACTGCCAATAGGATAAAATGAAGTCTTTTGCTTGGCATTCAACTGTTTCTATGATCTGATTCCAATCTTTTCATACAATTCCTATTATTCTCTTTCTGTATCTACTCTATGTTCCAACCAAACTGGAACAGAGACAATGTGGTGTAATGGAAATGGCAGTGAACCCAGGGTCATACAACCTAGAGTTCAGATCCCAGCTCTACAAATTGCTTTGTGACCTTGGGCAAGTGCTTTCACTTCTCTGGGCTTCACTTTCCTCATCTATAAAATAAGAGGCTAGACTAGCTGAACTCTAGAGCCCCTTGCAGTTCTAGCTCTAGAACCTAGGAATGCTCATTGTTCCCTGGCCTCCTCATGCCTTTTCCCACCTACATGCATTTGTGCAGATTGACCGCTGTGCCTAAAATGCAGTCCTGATCCTCTTAAAAGTCCAGCTCAGACTTTTGCCATGAAATCTTTTCCTAATCCCAACTGAAAATTACCCTTCCCCATTCAGAATTTACTGTAGGGGCAGCCAGGTAGCACAGCGAGTAAAAGCACTGGCTCCAGTGTCGGGATGACCTGGGGATCAAATCCAGGCTCAGATACTTAGCACCACACCCAGAAATAACTGGCTGTGTAACCTTGAGCAAGTTACTTAACCCTGATTGCTTAAAAAAAAAAAAAAGAATTTACTGTAGTACTTTGTCAAGATCTCACCTTTTGTGAGATGTGTTACTGCCATCTACCCAGGTCCTACTTGGCTTATCCCCTACTGGCCTTTCACAACTTGAGTGATTTTCTTGAAGGCAAGAACTGTGTGTTTCCAGTGCCAAATACAGATAGAGAGCAGGCACTCGATACATGACTGTAGTTTTATTATTATGAATCCAGATAACTTGGTAGTGAGTTGACCAAGCTAAGTGTGCCCGCAGGAAGGTCAATGTCATAGAATGACAGAATCTCAGCCACTGAAGGGACTTCAGAAGCCATCTAATCTAGTGCTTCTACTGTGGGTTACCACTCCACAGTTTAAGAAGCACTGAAGGGATCTAGAGTGGAAAAAGTTTAAGAAGCACCGATCTAATCCCACCCAAATCTTAGCAGGACTCCTTTCCAGACCCTTGGCTAATGATGATCATCCAAGTTCCATTTAAATATTCACAATGACCAGGAAGTTGCTATGTGACAAGCTCCAAGTGCTGATAAGTGTTCCCTTACGTCAAGCTAAAACTGGTTTATCCCTCTGCCTCCCGGAGTCACACAGAACAGACATAATCCGTCTTTCCAATACTTGAGGACTATCATGCTCGTGGGAGTCTTTAAATCCCCTCTTTACACCAGCTCAACATTCTCATTTCCTTCAGTTGAAGGGGCACATAGTTTCCATCCTAGAAACTGGCTGTCCTCTTCTGGAATCTTCCTGCTTGTCAATATCCCTTCTAAAATGCCACACTCAGAACTGTATCCAATACTCTAGATATGGTCTGACCTAGGGAAAGAGGAGTCCGAGCAGATGTATGTCTTTCAAAGTTAAGGATTAACGAGATTTATCTCTCTTTTCTGGGGGCAAAGGCAGCTGTCCCAGGAGTCTCTTTTGGGACTTGCTGGACTAAGTTTGGCCATGGTAAATTCGAAGGATTTCAGAGTTCCATGACCCTCTTTAACAGGTGCCTTGCCAAGGGGTCTGAATATAATATTTTATTTTTAATCCAGGTCAAAGTTCATACATTTCTCTAAGGGGCAGTAAAATGTTAACCAAAGTTAAACAAATATAGTAACTAGTGAAAGAGCCCCTACCATGCTGTAGGGCCCTGTACTAGGCACAAGACCACAAGAAAATATAAGATGTGATTCCCTACACATAACCAGTTCACAGTCTTAGTTGGGGAGATAAGATGCACAGACATGAAATGGCTGGGAAATGAGAGAGCTTATTTATTAATAAAAATAATGAAAAAACCCACTAAAGTTCATATTACTATTTATAATAGGAAGCAAAGTACAATTAAAGATCAATGGAAAAACACCTGTATTCAAACTCTAGCTCTGCAATTTACTGGCTGGTGACTTTGGGCAAGTCATTTAACTTTTCTCAGCTTTAGTTTCCTCACCTGTAAAATGGGAATTATATCATGTTCACCATCTACTTCCCAGGGCTGCTGTGAAAGAGGTGCTTTGTAAACTGTCCACAAGAAGGATTACAATTACTTGGAAATGGCATCTAAGGGGATGCACTCCTAGTTCAGACAAACAAAAATGGCTGCCACAGACAGGAAGGCAAACTGTGTTCTCCGGCAAAGCAGAAGGGATGTCAGAGAATCAGAGACTGCAGAATGTCAGAGCTGGAGGGAGCCTTAGAGACCATCGTGTCCAACAGCTTCACTTTACAGAGGAGAAAAGAGACTCAGAAAAATGTCTGATCCAAGGTAACAGAGAAGCTGTCATCAGGATAAGACTAGAAGGTGGATCTACTAACCTCTGGACCAGGCTCTTTTGCCTAAAGGCAAGAACCGGGAGCAGAAGGCTTCTGGAGGTCCCGACCAGCTCTAAGATCTGTGATTCTATGATTTCCCTGAAGCATTGAGATCACAGGAGGGAAAAAGGACCCAGGGAGGGAGTGCTGACAGTCAAGTCCCAGAGCTGAGCAGAGCAGTGGGAGGAGGATTTAAAGAAGACAATTATATGTGGAATTAGAATATTAGGATTAGAAGGGACCTTTGAGATCATCTAGTCTCACACCCTCATTTGGCATCAGAAGAAATGGATAACCAAAGCGGGAAAGTGGCCTGTCCAAGGGCTGTTCCATTCAATTTCCAACAACCTAAGTTGTTAAAAGCTTTAAACTTTAGCTTTAAAAAGAAGTATTTAAGGACTTTATGAAGACCTTGTTTAAAACATTTCCCCCACTAGTTTTAGGTGGCTGTGGTGGTGGTGGTGGTGGTAGTGGTGGTGGTGGTGGTGGTCATGGTCATGGTGATGATTATGGCTCAAACCTATATAGCACTTTATAGTTTTCATTATTTCATCTGACCTCACAACAGCCTTAGGAGGGAGGCAGGGAAGGGACTGTTATCTTCATTTTATGGAGGAGAAAATTGAAGTTTTAAAGGAAAAAAGTGACTTGATTAAGGTCACACAGTAAGATGAGACTTGAACTCAGGTCTCATGGATTAATCACCTATATAACTGTCAAGGAAACTCAGTGTGTGCTGCAAAGTCAGGGGACTGGCTACCTATAGGCAGCTGGCAGTCTCTTGAATGAGGCAAGGGGGATGGGGCCCACTAGATCCTCACCATTCTTCACCCCCAGTGGGCCTGGCCTTTAGTTGAGAAGCCCTATTGCTGGACAGGGAGGAGACATATAGGAATGTTAAGATCTGTGAAAACAGCTGCTGTGCTTCAATGCTGGGGTAACCAGAGTTCTTGGCTCATTTTCCCCACTCCAGTCCTGACTAACTTACCTTCCCTGTCACTAAAAATCACCAAGGAAAATAACTTCCTTAGGGAAGGAGACCAAGATCTTCCTGTCTGTGGGCCTAGAAAACCACAAGATGTTATAGATGGAAGGAATCTTAGAGGTCAGGAGGTAAAGCTGCTACCAGTATAATTTGAGCCTAGAAAAATTTAAAGGTCTATTCCTTCACCTAGATAAAACTCATTAATTCACTAATAAAAATAGCATCCTCCCTTTCTATTGCACTTTCCTCAAAACCATCCTGTGCAGTAAACAGTACATTGTCATTATCTGTATTTTACAGATGAGGAAACACAAGCTCAGGATGGAAAATAACCTGCATGTGACCACATAAGTAGAAGTATAAGGGTTAGGGTCTTGAACAGTGGTATTCCACATCTCAGACCAGAGCACTTTTTATTACATTAAATTTCTATTGCCATTCTAGCCAAGTGGAATGATCTCCTTCCCAAAAAAATAGAGAGGAGACAATGGATGATGAAGAAAAAAACCTCAGCCATTCTGTTGAGAGGCAATGAATGGAGTGTGGGTGTCATGAGAAGCTGGAGTAATGTTGAAAATTTTGTACTTTAAGTCGAAGACCTAGGTCCAAATCCTAGCTCCACAACTAACTTGCTGTGTGATCTTAAGCAAAATCACTTAATCTCTCTGGGCCTCAGTTTCCTCCTCTGTGAAATGAGTAAGTTAGTCAAGATAATCTCTAAGGTCCCTTTCAACTTTAAAGCTTTAAATTTTAAGCTGTTTAAACTCTGAACCCCTTGCTCCTTCACCTACAAAACGGGAGTAATAATATTTCCTAGAGCTGCTATGAGCATCAGAAGAAACAATGTCTATAAAGCACTTTGAAAATGTCAGTTATTATTACTGTGTCACTTAGTATTATGACTAAGGACAGACAGGCTGTGGGGTTGGGAAACTCTTTTTGATACTGCAATCCCCTATTCTCACTTGCTAAGATTGTTTTAATATTTCCTTACCCCATGATTCTTCATCACTAGACACATCTGCAGTTAACTCACTAAATGCTTCCCTCCAGGTCTGTTTCCCCCTCTGTGAAATAAGGAGGCTAGACTAGATGATCTCTACAGGCCCTTCCAGCCCTAAGGTTCTATGACATCCCAGCAAGTTTTGGGGCCCTCTGGGGGCCATTTGAAGGGACCCCTTGCCCAGCTCTGTGGCTTCTGGGGGTGGAGTGGGGAGAGGAAAGGCAGAGGGGCTACTGACATAATGAGAAAATACATTCATAAGCTATAATACAGATGAGGAAAAATAGTTCTCCTACCATAAGCTGAATGCAGGAACTGAAACTCTGTTGGACAAAAATGTTAGTTGAAATTACCGCTAAGAATTTGCACAATGATGTATATATCTCATCTATATAAAGATTCTTCTAGAAACAGCAGTTTAGCCCAATGTGCAAGTCCCCAGAGGGCTCAGGGAAGCAATTGTTAAGGTTGAAAAGTGATTCTCTGAAGCAAGAGATTGAACTGCCAACAAGAGCCTAAATTTATCTCTTCAAATGTTCTGTATGTTCAAATCCACAGCTCAATAAGGAAAGGACCTTCAGTGCAGAGTCGCCAGCTTGGCCTATGTCTGGACCACGCCCTGGTTCATACAATTATAGAATGTTAGAAAGGGAAGGGACTTTAGAACATGGAATGTTAGAACACAGAACACAAACCATCAGAGCTAGAAGGGACCCTAGAATACAGAGTGCCACTCCAGAAAGGATCTTTAATTCTTTAATTTTGCAAATTAGGAAATCGAGGTCCAAAAAGAGGAAAGCCACTTGCCAAAGGTCACAAAGCAAATAAGTTCTCAAAGTGGTCTTGCTTTTTCCACACTGCTTCTTTTTGACTTGATACAGTGCAAAAGGCTTTATTCATGGCCTATGTATTCCATTTGCACTTTTGCTCCCAATTTAGCCTCTAACCCAAAATACCCCGCCCCACCTCAAGAGAAAGGACCCTATTTTCAGAAGCCCAAAGATCTGTTCCCAACTCTGCCACTAACTCATTGTGTGACCTTAGGCACATCAGTCTGCCTCTCTGGGACTCAGTTTCCTCCTCTGTAAAATGAAGGGGTTGGACTAGATGGACTCTAAGGCTGCTTTCAATTTAGATGTTTTATGATTCTGATTATTTTGCCTCCCATTGATCAGACAGTAAAGAAATGGGAGCAAATTGAGAAAGCTTCTAGTAACAAGTAGTTTTCAGGATGTAACAAGGAATGTAAGGTTATCTATGTTCTCTGCTAATGAAATACTAGTATCTACAACATCTGGCTGAAAACAGCTCCCATCTAAGCACAGAAACTGATCTTTTGGAAGTATAAGAGGGCAGAATTTCAACCTAGAACTAGTTTTCTCTGAAGGCTCATTTCCCCTCAAGTTCTGATTCAAACATTTCACTACTCCTGTGAAAAGGTCTAATGGAGAACTTAAAATATAACCCTCTCTGGTCCTGGACCACCTCATTCATGGGTGTGCTACAGTCAGCATGTGAGCAGTACACCTCAGAAACAGCAAGTGCTACAAATCATGACTTTATTCATTCTTTTGTTCATTGTCTAGATTGGTGTTGTTATTGTTTGATTAAACTTAAAAATTTGTCATGCATAGCTGAGAGGCTTCCCCTCCATCTAGCAGATGGTCAAACATTTATGGCACACCCTCGGTCTCCTGCCACCTATAAAGGGATTGGTCTCTTACTTCTGAGATATGATCCTAAAGAAGGGAGTTGTGGTGTAGTATAAAGGGTTCTGTAGTAGAAACTCAGAAGATCTGGGTTCAAGTCCTAGCTCTACAAACTCACAATATTACTTTAAAGAAGTATCTTCTGCTCTCTGAGCCTCAATTTCCTCATTTATAAAAGGGAGAGGTAAAAAGCAGGCATTGGACTTAGATGGTCTCTAACACCCCTCCTGGCTCTAACAATCTATGTCCTCAATTGTAACATGGTCATAATAATACTTGCTATTTACTTAAAACAATTATTTTAGGTAAAATTCTTAAAGTTTTATAGAAATATGAATTAGTGTCATTCTCTGTTCTCAGGCCCTTCCCAGCTCTATATAATGACATCACTACAGCTAAAATGATTTCGTTTTCTAAAGAGCTTTAAGGTTAGCATGGTGCTTAATGCAGAATAAGCCTGTGAGGTGGATGGTGCAGGTTTTATTATTCCCATTTTACACATGGAGAAACTGAGGCTCTAAAAGGAAGGGGAAGTAAAGGAGAATTAAATGACTTCCCCATTGTTACAAGACTAGAAAATATTTGAGGCAGGGTTCAAGCCCAGGCCTCCTTCCCTCCAAGTTCAGCAGCCTCTGCCCCATTACCATATTCTCACATTCTATGTTCTCAAGTCCTTTCCAGCTCTGACCTTTCAGGATCCTTAGTTGTAAAACAGAAATAACAACACTTATACTACTTGACTCAAAGAGGTGCTGTGTGGAAAGTACTTTGCAAACCTCTGAGTGCTATAGAAATATAAGCTATTGTTCTTTATCCTAAGGCTTCTTCTAGCTTTGACATCCATCAGTCCATCCATCAGAGTTCTCAGGACTCTTGCAGCTCTAACATTCAATGACTAATAGAGATAATGAACAGGAAAATGCTCTGAAAAACAGAAAATGTTGCACACATCTAAGATGCATGTTCCTCGGTGAGCTGTGTCCCATTTTCAGTCTATCCATTTGGAGTTACAGTGCTTCTTTTTGTGACTAATGACTGACTCAAAGCAGTGGTTTGAAAGCTTGATATATTTAGACTCTTTGATGGCAAGTCTCCAACATATATACACCTGTCAACATGTTCAATGACTGTATCTATTTCTCAAATGAGATCTTAAAAGGAAAAATGAAAAACTGGTTTTGTTCTTTGGTGTGAAGGCTAGGAACAGGGTCAGGATTTCTTTGAAAAGTGGGCATCCACACCAAGGAGGGTACACTTCTTCCCATACCTGTCCTTGTCTGCATTCTCCCAATTCTTGCCCACCCCAAGGTCTAGCTCACACCCTCTCAGACACACTCAGTGCTAGGGTCCTAGGTAGGCGGGGCCTAGGTAGGCGAGTCCTAAGCACCCAAGCATGGGAAAGCAATTTTTCCAAGCTGAACAGCATGGATAGGGGGCTTTACACCCCACTGCCCTATCCTCACAAGACAACCCTCTACCTCCTCCTTACCTGGAGCATAGCTTGGGCTATTAGTTGGATACAAGCTGGGGTTGTAGGTTGGGGCAGCTGTTGGGTAACCAGTAGGGTAACCTGCAAAGAGAAGACAGAGATTAACAATAAGATAAACAGAAAGAAGAAGAAATTTTGTGGTGGATCTAACAGCAACCTTTACCCGTCTGTCAGATACTATGTGAACCTTACACACAAACACATTCAAGGCACAGATCCAGTTCTATTACAGTAAAACCAAATTCCAATGAAAATTTCCACATGACAAAAAATGTCACTAAATCCTAGTTTGTATTACTTTTTCCCTGTGAAAATAGAATGAGAGACTACTAATCTACATATCTGTAAGTCAGATTTCAAGCCATCTTAATTCTGGCAAGCAGCTTGTGAAACCATAAATAAGCCCTTTCCAAAAAATCTACTTTATCCCAGAAGAGAAAAGTGGTCACAGCTAACAGCAGTGGAGGAGAGAGAAGAAATGCAATATAAAAAACAGTCTGGGGTCATTTAGTGCAAGGGCAAGGAACTTTGCCCACAACAAAAGTGTTAAGAGGTGAGCAGATCCAAGTTTCACCCTGATTCACAGAGCATACCAAAAGGTCAATTATATATGAGTAATAAATACGTTCCTGAGGTGATGTCTTGACTTATGCATGAATTGGATTTAAGTGAGCCAGAGTTGTACAAAGTCTCATTCTCTCTTACAGAATCATCAAAGTCCAGAGGAAAGACAAACGCCACAACTGGTGATGGCCCAGGATGTCATAGGTGACCTTGGAGTCTTCAGTGTCTGACCAAGCTCTAAGTGCTCCTGAGTGCTTGCTTCAGCTGCTTTCATGGTAGAATTGTTCTCATCCACCCAATCTGCCTGGGGAAGTCTTCACCTGCTTGGGGTAGACATCCCCCTAAATCACTAATGGGTTTGAGACTCACTGGTTACCCCTAATCTGGTTTAGCCCATCTGCTGAAACAGTTTTACTGGAGTGTGGCCACTACACATGCTACAGCCTCTTGGAGATACAGGTAAGGGTTGGGTGACAGGTGAACACCAAAGGTGAATTAGCAGCTTTGAAAAGAGTTTGGCAAGCCCTCACACCAGAGGTTTTAGTCCTCCATAAACACCCCATATACATACTTCAAACTGCATCAGGAATATTCTATCACTTTTCTGTGCCTTACTGCCTCATTAAAAAGTGTTCTGCTCTGATAAGAAATCAAGAACAGATGGATTGAACTAGGCCAAGGAAATGGCATCAGCAGGGAAGGTCAATCTAGATGGCTTTGAGGAAGAAGCCAGATATGTTATTTGTGATTGTAAAATGCTTACCCTTAAAGGGGAAAAAAAAAGAGCTTGCTCTCTAGAGAGTTTCTTCATATATACATGTATACAGAAAGTCAAAGCCATACACATACACACAAGATCACAGAACTATAGGGTTTAGAGCTAGAAGAACCTAAAAGATCATCTATAAATCAATACCCAGAATAGCTGTCAGTGCCAGATGTGGTTCCTAAGCCCTATATGGGCAGAACAGACTTCCAAAATAGTTATCCCCCCAGCAATCCCTGGAAAAATAAGCATCTTTCACCATTGCTACTATTCCAATGACTCCTTCCCTCATATCTTCCATCATTCCCTGACTCTTCTCTGGTAAATGACTTGAAGATTCCTGGGTCTTTCCCCCATGAACTGTTCTCTAGACCCTATCTTATACCATTTTTTATTTGTATATGTCATATCCCACTTATTAAACTGTAATCTCCTTGAACACAGGGACTATCATGTTTCAATGTTGTCTCCCCAATGCTGAGCATGGGTCTTTTATAATAAGGTATTTAATGTTTATTGAAATGCTTGTTATGAATGAAGAGATTCCACCAAAAATGTCTCCTTTCCATTGTGAGGAGTCCCCTATCCCAGACTGGAAATTCATTATACATTTAACATTTTCTTTAGGAAGAGAAAGGACATTACATATGCAAGTTTCTAAGTAAACTCACTAAAAACACTGAAATACCTTCAGATCATATTGTCCAATAGGTTCAAACTGCATGGAGTTTCTAATGCTTCCTGAAAGGAACTAGTGAAGAGATCCTCTATTTCTGGGATGATGATTCATGAGGCAGCTCTTGTTCAAAGCAAACTCAGGCTTCCATTCTTACAATTTATTAATATGTACAACTTGCTGTTACATAAATTAAAAGGAGTTAATAAATCATAATCCCTGATTGTGGTGGGCTGAGGAAGGAAAGGAAGGTACAGAGAGAACAGTATGACATTCTTTTAAACAAGAGTTTTATTTTCTATATCTAAGAGGAAATGGACGGCTAGGTGGCACAGTGGACAGAGCACTAGACCTGGAGTAAGGAGGACCTAAATTCAAATCCAGCCTCAGACAATGACTAGCTGTGTGACCGTGGACAAGTCACTTAACCTCTGCCTCAGTTTCTACATCTGTAAGATGAACATAGTATCACCTACTTCCCAGAGTTAAGGATCAAATTAGATATTTGCACATCTTATAGCACTAAGTAAATGCTCTTTACTTTTGTTGCTATTTTTTTTATTATTATATATACTATCTCCTCTGATTCCTTCTCAACCTCAAACCTTACCCCCATGGGTAACAACCTTTCTTCTCAGACCTTAACATAGCATTTTCAGATAAGGATAGAGTTTCAGAGTAGTAATAGAATTTAATGGTCATCTAGGCCAGCTCATATTTGAATAAGAATTCTGTCCTTCAACATACCTGACAAGTGGTCATCCAAGTTTTGTCTGACAAGATGGGAACCCACTTCCTTGTGAGTTAATGTTCTATTTTCAGAGTCCTCTAATCATTAGAAAGTTTCTCCCTTACATTTTTTGCCTCTCTAGTTTGCATACTCCATTCTCTTCCCCATTCTACCTTGTTGTTTTTTTTAATTAGAACATTTAGCCTTCTCCAATTTGACAATACCTCTCCCATTCTTCCTTCCCAGCATGGCTCCTAACTGTCTAACTTCTATCTTCACACCAACACTGCTCTCACCTTGAAGATGCTGTGACACCGCTGGCCTCACCTCTAATTGGTGAGTTTCTTCATGAAGAACCCGGGTCATTCATGCCTCCTTCTCTCCAAGCTCAGCTCCCAACTTCCCAGACTCTTCCACCTTGCCCCAACTCTAGCACCTCTACCCTCTTTCTAGCTCCCTCTTATGTGCTATCTTCCCCCAGCTTATAAGTTTCTTGAGGCTAGGGTGTGTCTTTTTTTGACTTGTATTTGCATTCCTAATGCTCATCACAGTGATTAATACATAGTAATTGCTTAACAAATGCTCTACACATCTGTTTCTCTTTTCCAGGATTTTTCCAATGTCACTGTCAATGGTTCAGCAATCACATCCTCTAGTTCTTCCAGCACCTGAGGATTTTGTTTTTATGGACCAGGCTGTTTAATTATCTCCTAACTTATTTTAGCCATCAATTCCTTATTAGCTATTTTTGTTCTGTCCTTTCCAGTCCAAATATCTTTTGGGATGGCAGAGAAGACAGAAACAACCTAAGAATGAGGGAGCTCTGTCTTTGGGCACTGTGGTCCCATTCATTCACACACTGGTCTTGTGTTATCTTTGTTCCTTCTCTTTTCTCCAAAGTAACTAGAAAACAAGCCTCTCTTTTCATTGTTCTTACTTTTGCTCACCAGCCTCCCTTTATAGGAACTACCTTTAAAGAACTGTGCCATTCTTTCATATCCCTCCTCAGTTACTTGACCTTCCTTGCTTCCACCTTCTGTAATTGTCTTTTAAAAAGAGAAGCTATTTCATGAGTTACCCGTTTATACACGTCAGCCTTTTTAGGAAACCAATCTTTTGTTAGTTACTTTTCTTTGTGTCTTCAGAATTTCATTCTAGAGTGCTTCACAACTCTATAGAACTTTCTGGGCAGAAAGTCTACAGGATACTACCTAATCTCTCTCTTGAATGCTTTTATACTTGCTGATCCAAAATCTAGGTGCATGTCAGACTAGGCATATCTTTCTTTTACCTTTTTTTTTGGGCTTTTTGGAGGGGAAAGGTAGGACAATGGGGGTTGTGACTTGCCCAAGGTCACATGGCTAGTAAGTGTTAAGTATCTGAGGCCAGATTTGAACTCAGGTCCTCTTGACTCCAGGGCCAGTGCTCTATTCACGGTGCCACCTAGTCGCCCCCTAGGCATATCTTTCTTTTTTAAAAAAAAAAAAAAGTTTATTATTTATTTTTAACATTCTTTTAAAAAAAATCTTAAATTTGAGTTCCAAATTTTCTCCCTCCCTTTTATCCTTCCCCAATGCACTGAGAAGGTAAGCAATATGTTATCAATTATACATGTGAAGCATTAGCCCTGGAGTCAGGAGAACCTGAGTTCAAATTTGGCCTCAGACACGACACGACACTAGATGTATCACCTTGGGCAAGTCACTTAAACCCCAATTGCCTTGCCTCCCCCTCTCCAAAAAAATTTATACATGAGAAATCATGCAAAACATATTTCCATATTAGCCATGCTGCAAAAAAAGCAAGAAAAATAAAGAAAGTTTGCCCTCAGAGTTCATCGGTTCTCTCTCTGGAAGTGGATAGCATTTTTCATCATGAATCCTTTGGAATTGTCTTGGGTCACTGTGCTGGATCAGAGTAGCTAAGTTTTCCACAGCTGATATCATAACAATATTGCTGCTACTATCCAAGACAATTCCAAAAGACTCACAATGGAAAATACTGTCTATATCTAGAAAAAGAACTGATGGAGTCTGAATGCAAATTGAAGCATGCAATTTTCACTTTTTTTTTTTTGGTGGCTTTTTCCTTTTGTTCTGTTTCTTCTTTTACAACATGACTAATGTGGAAATATGTTTTACATGATTTATTACTGGATCTTTACTCTGATTTAGTCTCTTCTAAACTTTTGGGCATCTCAAGCTCTAGTCTTCTCTCTATATCTTAGCTTTTATCTATGGTTCCTAGGTTGGTGGTTATATATGGACAGTTTTGATTAGATTCGCCAGACACTAGACATCGTTAGTAGTCCTTTTAGGGTCCAGTACATCTCTGACTGGGTACCTACTATTCCTGTATTTTAATACATGGTCCAGAAATCCAAATTTCTTTCTCAGGTACCATCTTCTTAACAAGATAACCTCTACAGATTGCTTGCTATCTAGGGGAGAAGTGAGAAGAGGGAGAAAAATTTGAAACTCAAAATCTTTCAAAAAATGAATTGAAAATTATCTCTACATGTAATTGGAAAAAAATTAAATATTATAAAATAAAAAATATATAAAATCTTTTTTAAAATGCTGTTATTCTGTACAACGATCTCCCAGTTCTCCTCAGTTCACTCTGCATCAATTCATATGTCTTCCCAAGTTTTTCTGAAACCATTCTTTTCATAATTTCTCATAGCATAATAGTATTCTGTCACAATTGTATACCACACACAGCTTGTTCAGCCATTCCCCAAGTGATGGGCATTCCTTCAATTTCCAATTTTTTAGGCTTACTTTTCATAACAAATTTAGTGGTTACTTCCCACTAAAGTTCTAGCATCTCTATCCTAGCAACCATCTCCTTTCATACTGGCTAGAATCAGATCCAGTTCAAAAGAATTCTCCCTTATTAGTTTCTCTACCTTTTGAAGGCTGAAACTATCACTAAGACAAGTCAAAAGATTACTTGCTTTGTTTTGGGGATCAAAGTTCTTTCCTACCGCACTCTACCCTCATTGAGAAAAGAAGAAAAACAAAAACCTGTTATAAAAAAGCAAAAAGCAAAAACATACTCCTTTATTGGCCATGTCTGGAAAAAATAGATCTCAATATGCCCTCTGAGACCATCAGTTCTCTATCAAGAGATAAGCACCATGTTTCATCATGAGTTTTCTGGAATTGTGGTGGTCCCTGCATTAATCAGGGTGCCTAAGTCTTTCAAAGTTGTTTGTCTTCATATTATTGTTATATAAATTGCTCTCTTGCTCCTTCTTGCTTCACTCTGCAACAATTCATGCAAATCTTCCCAGGTTTCTCTAAAACCATCCCCTTCATCATTTCTTACAAAACAACAATATTCAATCACATTCATATACCATAATTAATGCAGCCATTCTCCAATTGATAGATTTCTTCTTGGTTTCCAACTCTTTTCCAATGCAAAAAAGAAAACAAATGCAATAAATGCTTTTGTATAAATATGTCCCTTTCTTTTTTACTTTGATCTCACTGGAGTATAAACCTAGAAGTGGTATTGCTGGGTCAAAAGGTATGGATAGTTTAATAGCTTTTGGGGAATAGTTCCAAACTGCTTTTCAAAACAGCTGGACCATCAACAATGCATTAATGTACCTGTTTCCCCACATGCCCTTCCAGGATGTCATTTTCCTTTTTTGTCAATTTTGCCAACATGGTGAGTGTGAGATTGGTTCCTAGATTTTCTCATATGAACACATTTTCTTAATGTACAATGCTATCCCTATTAATTCTCCTGTTTATTGTGAATAAGCTATAACCTTCCAGGGTTATATTGCAGTCATGGTTCTCATTCTACCACATTTCTATGAGACCTATGAGATTAAATTTGTTTCCTTGTGCTAGATCTCTAGTTCATTTTGTTTAGCATAATGATACTTATTATATTTATCATTCCCTCAATTTCCAATTTTTTAGGCGTTTAAATATTTAAACATCTGAAGCCATTGATTTTATTACTGGCTTTTTATTCTGATTTAGTCTCTTCTAAACTTTTAGGCATCTTAAGCTTTAGTCTTCTCTCTACGTCTTAGCTTTTATCTATGGTTACTAGGTTGGGGGTTTTATATAGGCAGTTTTGATTAGATTCGCCAGACACTAGACATCCTTAGCAGTCCTTTTAAAGTCTAGTACATCTCTGATCAGGTAATTATTATTCCTACATTTTAATATATGGTCCAGAAATCTACATTTCTTTCTCAGGTGCCATCTTCTTAACAAGATGTTCAATTCCCAAGTCTGTTTTATCTTCCTGACTCCAAGGAGTAGCAACAATAAAAAAAACAAAAAACCAAACCTGTGCTGAACGAACACTTATGGTCTTCATAATCTTTGCTTAGGGCTTCATAGTCTTTGGCAATACCTTATTTTAGACCACTCGTCTCATGACACTTATTAAGATTATTATGCCTAACAAGTATATGTACTAGTATCTTCTCTTAGAGTGTAAGCTGTGAAGACAGGACCATGTCTTATATAAATTTTGTATTGCTTCTAATGCTGAATACAGCATTGTTTCCAGTAGGTGATTAAAGTTTGTTGAAGAATAATATGGAGAGGCAGTGTGGTGTAGTGAAAAGAGGGCTGGATTTGGAGTCAGAAGACCTAGGCTTAAATCTATGTTCAATCAATCAATCAACAATATTTATTAAGTGCCCACTACACACCAGGTGCCACACTAGGCAGAGAGTACAAAGTAGTCACTACTAAGCCTGCACTGTAACAAGGGAGACAAGTATATTAAAAAATATATACAGTGGGTAGTCAAGTGAAACAGGCTGAGACTTTTCTGGGAGAGGCAGTCTCCTCACTGAAGTATGGCAATGAGGTAAGTCCCCCAACAGTTTCATGATTCCTCTGGTATTCTTAAAAAGTCACTAAACTTTGGTAGCTTTGGGTTCTTACTGTGACACCAACTTCTTGAATGACCTTGGGGAATGGGAATTCCTATGACTTGAGAAAGGAGGGACTTTTATGAAGGTGACTCCTTTTGAGTAGTGGAGGATCTATGTAACCCAACGCATCCCTGGACAAGAACTCCTTCAATATTTCCAAAAAGCTGTCATCCAGGACAAGTGGCTGAGCCCGAGCAGGCTGCCTGGCCTTGAGGTTAACCTCCTCATCCCCACATTCCTACTCCAGCCCACCGGGCAGAAATCCAGGGAGAAACTACAAAAATGAAGAAAGACATGATTTTAAAGAATCCTGTGTATCATGAACTAATGCAGAGTAAAGTAATCAGACCTGGGAGAAGAATTTATACCTGGATAGCACTGTAATGAGAAACAATGATGAAAAACATAAAACTAGAATAAATAAAACAGAACAATAATGTCTCCAGGGGACTTATGATGCAACATGTAAAGTACCCACCTCCAAACAGAAAGCTGATGGACACAAGGTACATATATTTTTAGGCAGGACAATGTGTGGACTCCTTTTGCTTGACAATGCTTGTTAATAAGGTCACCCCCTACCTGAAAGTTTTGAACTGGGAGGGATGGGGCGGTTCATGGGCAGTTGGGTTAGTAACAGTGATGCTTTAAACAGGAACCAATATAACATTTTTCAAAAATGCACAAAAGAGAACAGAAAGCTCAGAGAGAAGCACAGATAAGCTATGAAATGAAAATCTAAATTTTATTATATATTTTAAAAACAAGCAATATGATAAAGATAGTCATGGCTTCATACAGAATCCTTTTTTTGCATTCTGCCATGTGTATGAAAATGCTTTTTATAGAGTTTAAGCTTGGAAATAAATTTTTTTAAAACCAATATATGTAAATATATAGCATAAATATAAAATTATAGATACATACACATGTATGTATACATACAAAGTAAAATTCAAGATAGTTTGGAAGGGAAGGAAAGAGGGGGGGGGGCAGGATAGAGAACAGAGATCAGGAAAGGCTTCCGACAGAAAATAGTGCCTGAACTGCACATTAAAGAAGAGTTGGATGTTATGAGGCAGAGGCAGGAAGGGAGTATATTTCAGACATGAGGGTTGACCAGTGAAAAGGTATGGAAATATGAAACGGAGAGTTGTGGGTGAGGAACTAAGAGGCCAGTCTGCTTGAAGCACAGTGTGTGGAAGACAGAATAACACCCAATGGAGCTGCAAAGATAGGTTAGGGTCTGCTATGTAGAGAGATTTCTATTTGAAGCCAGAGTCAACAGGAAGCCACTGGCTGAGTAGGAAAGGCACATGGTCATACTTGAACATAAGGAAAATTACTTTGGCATGGTAGGTAGGATGGACTAAAGTGGGGAGAGACTTGAGACAGGGAGACCAATTATGAGACTGTGCTGTGGTAAAAATCAAGGTGAGAGGTAATGAGAACCTGAATTATGATAGTAGCTGTGTAATTGGAGACATGAGGTCAAAAGCAAGAAGAGCTGTGAAGGTAGAAAGAGTAAGATTTGGCAACTGATTGGATATACATTTGAGGGAGACTGAGGAATAATGGATAATGCTGGAATTAGGAATCTGAGACACTGAAAAGACAGTAGGATCTTTCACAGAAATAGGGAAATTTGGAAGACAGGAGGGTTTAGGGAGAAAGATACTGAGTCCAGTTTTAAACAAGTTAATGATGTATCTGGGGCATCTAGTTTGAAACGTTCAATAGGCAACCACTCTAAAAAGAGACTAGGGACAGGCAATCTAGATCTTGGAGTCATCTTCATGAAGACAACAGTTAAACCCAAAGGAATTCAGAAGAAGGGAAGAGGGTCCAGGACAGAACCTTGGAGAACACCCACAATTAGAAGGTATGCAAGGGATGATGAATCAGCAAAGAAGGCTGAGAAAGAGTGGTCAGTAGGCTTACCAGAAAAAAGTAGTGATGAAAAATCCGGAGATGAGAGAGAATATCCAGGAGGAGAGGGTCATCAGTGGTGTCATATGCAGCAAAAAGCTTAAAAAGGATTAGGCCTGAAAGAAGACCATAAGATTAAGCAATTAAGGGACCCCTGGTAATTTAGAAGAGAACCAAACCAAATGAATGATTGAAGTTGAAAGTCAGATTACAAAAGGGTAGAGGAGAGTGAGAGGAAAGGAAGTAGAAGAAGAATGTACATATAATGTATTTATCTACTGTTCTACCACTGAAAATCTGTGTGACCTCAGGCAAGTTATTTAACCTTTGAGCCAATTTCCTCATCTGTGAAACGAAGAGACTAAACTGTATAATCTCTAAGGCCCCTTCAAAATCTATGGTCTTGTTTTTTTTAAATCTTATTAATTATATTAGGACCAAAGTAGATGACAAAAGGAAAAACTCCAGACTTTTATCACAGTAAAAGAGGCTGCCTCAGGAGAGAGAATGGAGACATTAGAGCAGATGCTGGATGACCCTCTGTCAAGAAGTCTGGAGAGGAGATTCCTGCACTGGGAAGAAGGCTGAACTGTAAGGTCCATTCCAACTAATAAAACTGGAGCTATTGCAAGATAAGTCTTTGGTTCTAAGATCTATGATTTCCTGAGCCAATTCTCTGAGGTTCATATACAAATGATCACAGTAAGAGAAGTACCAGTATAGTGCAAGAACCCTGAACTAGATTCAGCAGGCTTGAGTTCCAGTCCTGTACTGCTGTTTGAACTTGGGTTGAAGTGATTATTATTATTATCATTATCATTATTAATAACGATAATTTTCCTGGTAAGTCCCACAACAGCCAGCTCTGTGATGCAAGTACTATTATTATCTCAACAGATCATCTGTGGATGAATCTTAGGGAGGCTGAGTGACTTGTTCATCATGCTTCTTACCAGGACAGTTTCAGGACATTACAATGCATTCTTGGAAACCTCATGAATAGGGAGTACCACATACATTTTCCCTTGCATATCATAGAGCCTACAGTACTCTCTTTTGCCACTAGATGGTATCTCTGTATCAGTAAGGTGAAATTTTGAGAGCATTAACATGGGGGCTAAGTTTACATGGGAGATGTGGAGCTTTCATTTAATAGCATTACTATTTTAAGTTCAACTAATATATTCATGTATACACTTTAAATTTCTATATCATTTGGCAGTTCATAAAATACATTCATTACAACTACCCTGTTGTTCAAGGATAATGACTTAGCCCCATTTTTATAGATAAAGAAGTAGGGTTACACAGTACTGTAAGTTGCAGAACTGGGACCTGAACTTGGGCTTAGCTCTTACCTTTTCCATTTGCCAGCCTTATTTAAACTGACAAATAAGGGACTAAAATTAATGAATGAGGGGTAATGGAACTAATCATTAAGAAATGATTACAATGGGGGGCAGAGTCAAGATGGCGGAGTAGAAGCAGGACCTTGGCATGGCTCTGGCTTCCACCTTCCCCAATCCATGTAAAGGGGGACTCTGAACAAACTTTGGAGCTGCAGAACCCACAAAATGACAAAGAGAAGCTAACCTCCCACTGAGGACAGCCCAGCAGGCTGGAAGGAATTGGCCAGTGCAGGGCTCTGGGAGTCAAGCTCAGTTCCACTCCGAGCTTTTAGCCCCAGGGCAGGCCTGACCAGCTGCCGACTGGAGGGACTCCAGATCACCAGCAGCTATGGCCATTTCCAGATTTACCAACACATAGATGCTAAGGACAAAGTGAGAGGTCAGTACGGTGTGGACTTTGGGAACAGTAGTTGGGAGTACATAGGCTTTTGTCCCCCAGGGCAAGAAGCCGCTGAGACTCTGTGCCATGCCACATTGCAGATGCAGCTGCATCTCCTGGCCTGCAGAGTGAAGGGGGAACAAGCAACCCGTCTGAGCAGTAATTGCTCTTGCTTTAACGTGCTTGGATCTGGATTGCTGTCTAGGGTGGAGGTCTTGGGGTGTGTGACCAGCTTGCCAGAGCATGTGGAGGCTTCAGAGAGGGCACCCAATACCTCTGGCAGCTGAGAAAATGCCAGCATTTGGGACGAAAGCTCCCCTGTCTGGTGGCAGAGTCCTACTGTGGCAAAAAGCCCAGGGGTCAAGTGACTGAGGGGTGACATGACCAGGCAAAGGGTAAACAAAGCAAACAGAAGAATCCAACATTAGATTCCTATTTTGGGGACAAAAAGGAGCAAAGCATGGAACAGGAGGAAGACAGTGAAGTCAGAACTCCTGTACCAAAAGCTTCAAAGGAAAATACGAGCTGGTTACAGGCCATAGAGGACCTTAAGAAGTAGATAAAAGAAGTGGAGGAAAAATTGGGAAGAGAAATGAGAACGATGCAAGAAAATGACGAAATGAGAGTCAACAGCCTGACTGAGGAAAATCACTCCTTAAAAAACAGACTAACTTAATTGGCAAAAGAGGCTCAAAAAGGCAATAAGAAGAAGAATGTCTTAAAAAGCCAAATTTGCCAGATGGAAAAAGAAGCTCAATGAGGAGAATCATTCTCTCAGATTTAGAATGCAGCAAAGGGAAGCTAGTAACTTTATGAGGAATCAAGATGATGTTAAACAGATCCAAACAAATGAAAGAATAGAAGGCAATGTGAAATATCTCATGGGAAAACTGACCTGGAAAATAGATCCAGGAGAGATAATTTAAAAATTATTGGACTACCTGAAAGCCATGATCAAAGAAAGAACCTAGAAATCATCCTCCAAGAAATTCTCAAGGAAAACTGCCCTGATGTTTTAGAACCAGAAGGCAAAATAGAGGTTGAAAGAATCTACCAATCACCTCCTAAAAAAGATCCCAAAAAGAAAACTCCTAGGAATATTATAGCCAGGTTCCGGAATTCCCAGATCAAGGAGAGAATATTACAAGCAGCCAGGAAGAAACAATTTTAATATTGTGGAAACACAATCAGGATAACCCAGGATCTGGCAGCTTCTACACTGAGGAATTGAAGGGCCTGGAAAATGATATTCAGGAGGGCAGAGGAGCTGGGATTAAAAACAAGAGTCACCTACCCAGCAAAACTGAGTATCATGTTTCAGGGGAAAATATGGTCATTCAGTGGAACAGAGGACTTTCAACCATTCTTAATGAAAAAACCAGAGTTGAATAGAAAATTTGACATTCAGATACAAGAAGCAAGAGAAGCCTGAGAAGGTAAACAGGGAAAAGAAATCATAAGGAACTTATCAGAGTTGAACTATTAACATTCCTACATGGAAAAATGATAATTGTAACTGATGAAACTTTTCTCAGTATGAAAATAGTTGAAGGGAATAGAAATATATATATATATATATGTCTATATCAGAGGGTATATGGGCATATGAATACATATGTGAATGTGTGTATATATGTTTACAGCTATACATAGATAGAGGGCACAGAACCAAGTTAATAGGAAGAGATGATACTTAAAAGGTGAAATTAAGAGGTGGGAGAGGAATATAATTAGAGGAGATGGAGAGAGACAGAAAGGGGTAAACTATCTCATATAGAAGAGGCAAGGGAAAATGGTTACAACGGAGGGGAAGAATAGGAAGGCAAAAGGGAATGGGTCAACCTTATTCCCATTGAATTTGGCTCGGGGAGGAAATGACATACACACTAAATAGGGTATCTCACCCTACAGGAGAGTAGGGGGGACGGGGATGAGAGGGAGGATGATGGAAGGGAGGGCAGGCTGGGGGGGGGAGGGAAGTTGGAAGCACTCACTTTTGAAAAGGGATGGGATCAAAGTCGAGAATAGAACAAGTGGGTGGTGGGATAGGAGGGTGGGAAATATAGTCAGTCTTTTACAATATATCAAAACATGTTAATGTTTTGCATTAGCTACACATGTACAACCTATACTGAACTGCTTATCTTCCCAGTAAGGGTGGGTGACAAGGGAGGAAGGGAATGAATCTGGAATTTGAAGTTTTAAAATCAAATGTTTAAAATATATATATATATATTCTATCATTAATACTATTTTACATGTAATTGGGAAATAAGATATACAAGTACTGGGGCATAGAGATCCACCATGCCCTACTGGAAAAGTTGAAGGGGGTATGGGAGAAGATATGGGAGACAGCAGACTGGAGGAGGGAATTCCCTGTGGGAATGCTATTTTGGGGCATTGGATAGGGGAAAAATGGGGAGAAAATTTATAACTCAAAATCTGGCAGATAAAGTATTTTAAAAATGGGAAAAAAAAGAAATGATCACAACGGTCAAACAAATGCTAGAAGTCCCTGAATAACTTATAATGACACAGAAAGTATTTTATATAAGATATTTATGTTAGAATAAACACTGTATGTGGAACGTTTCATAGAATGGCAGACATAGTGAATTTACTGGTTTTAATCAACTGCTATCTCTTCTTTATTCTTTGTTATAAGGGAATGGCTCATTGGATCAGGAAAGGGATATATTTAGAAAATAATCTGGTGTAAAAGCAAAAGAGATAACTTTTTAAAGAGACTGAACAGCCAGGGCCAGTAGCAAGAGGGCTGAAAACGAGGAAAGCTTCTCACTTCCTACTCCAACTTCAAACAAGACAAGAGGCAGGACATGTTCAGCAACCCTGTGCAACACTCACTGGTATTTTTCAACCAGGACAGCTAGGTGGCGCAGTGAACAGAGTGCTGGGCCTGGAGTCAAGAAGACTCATTTTCCTGAGTTAAAATCTGCTCTCAGACACTTACTAGTTGTGTGACCTTGGGCAAGTCACTTAACCCTGTTTGCCTTAGTTCCCTCATCTAAAAATGAGCTAGAGATGGAAATAGTAAACCACTACAGTGTCTTTGCCAAGAAAATCCCAAATGTGGTCACAAAGAGTCTGATATGACTGAACAACAATAATATTACAACCAAAAGCCAATTGTAAAAGTCAAAGATTAATTCCCCAAATCCTCAAAAGCTTCTTTGGGATCCTCAAAAGCCCAAATACTTGGGCTTTCACAATGTACTTTTTGTTACTATAAACTTCCATAAATTCTTCTGAACTCCAAAGAAATTTAATAAACCCTCAAAGAGCTTTCTGTGTTACAAGAATGTGAGACTAGAGCTGTAGTCACTTAATCTGTAACAAAGTAACCAGTTCACATAGAATCCTGCTTAACAAATGTAAAGGGACCTTAGAACATAGAGAAGCAGAGCCAGAAGAGTTCTTTCCAAATGCAGAGCAGAATGCCAGCACTAGAAGGGACATCTACATCATCAGCTACAAGGATGAGCTGCTCAAGACCCCTGGAGGCAATCTATACACTGTGGGCTAGCTCTAATTGTTACTAAATCTGCCCATATCCTGAGGTAAAAATGTTTCTTTCTGGGACTGGACCCCATGGCTCCTAGTTCTGCCTTCTTGGACCAAGCAGAGCAAGTCTAATGACCTTTCTACATAACAGCCTTTCAAATCCTTGAATACAGCCTTCACATCTATCCCTCTAATCTTCGTCTTCCCCAATTATCCTCTTTTTCAGACTAAGAATTCCCAGTCTTATTTCCTACTACTTTCCCCTATATTTCCTCCTCTCTAGCCAAACTGTACCTTTTTTTGTGCCCTGGATACTTCCTAACCTTTTCTGCCTCTCTGCTTTAATGCCTGCTTTTTAATTTTGCCTGGAATGCTCTTTCCCTATAGCTGTCTCGTTGTGATGAAATTTTACTGCAGAGCCCAACTCAAATTGCATTTTCTCCTCTTGGAAACTTCCTGCCCCCATCAATCAGAAGTGATCCCTTCCTCTGATGTTTCAGCAAGCCTGTACCTTTCTCTATCTTGTGCAATTTTGTAAGGGCAGTGGATAAGAGTGTTGGGCCTCAAGTCAGTAGGATTTATCTTCATGAGTTCAAACTCTAGTTTCAGACACTTACTAGCTGTGTTACCCCGGGCAAGTCACTTTGCCCTTTTTGCCTCAGTTTCCTCATCTGTAAAATGAGCTGGACAACAAAATAGCAAGCCACTCTAGTATCTTTGTCAAGAAAATCCCAAATGAGGTCCCAAAGAGTCAGACATGACTGAAACAACTCAAGAACAACTATATGTGTAAATGTCTTTCCTCTCAATCCCTCCCCTATACTGTTCATCTTCAGGTCTTTCCTAGTGGTCTAAACAGAAGGTCACTGAACAGAGTAGGCACTTAATAAATGTTTGCTGAGTTGTGTATATTAGGACTAAAGGGAGGTGAAATAAAATTAATTCTGAGATAATTTAGTAGAAGGCGTAAAGGTGTATGGTATAAGGGGAAAGGGATTCAACTTGGAGTCTGACAATCAAGGCTAGAATCCTAGCTGTGCTACTTTTAAGCTGTGTGACCTTGGACTGGTTATCTAACCTTTCATGACTTCTCTCATTTGTAAATAGGGGGATAGCCTATGTTATTCCCTTCCAGTTCTAAACCTATTGTAATGATATCTACTAGAGAGAAAGCAGGGCTGAGCTATAAGGAATGTACATTTCAAGGTGGCAGAAAGAAGTGGAGTCAACAAAGGAGTGAAGGAAGAATAAATAAAATGGGATCAATTTACAAATATTTTTACTCTATGCCAGGCACTGTGCTAAGCACTGAGGAAACAAAAATAAGAGTTAACAGTCCCTTTCCTCAAAGATCTTGCATTCTAAAAGGGGAGACAACATGTACTTAGTAAACAAGTATATGCAGACATGTACAAAATTAATACAAGGTAGTATGGGGGAGGAAGGTACTAATAGCTGGGGAAGGAAAGGCTTCATGTACAAGGCAAAGCTTGGACTGAGTTTTGAAGGAAACCAGAGATTACAAGAGGTAGAGGTGAGGAGGGATAGCCTTCCAGAGACTGGGAGACAGCTACTATGTTTCCCCGATAATAAGACCTATCCCGAAAATAAGCCCTCCCCTTACTGTGTAAGATTCCTCTAAAATAAGCCCTCCCCCGAAAATAAGCCCTATTGAGATTGCTACTGTAGTGAAGGTGATCCCCTGCGCTACATGCTACATTATGGTACCCTCTGTATGCACCGTCCCCCCCCCATGAAACGCACGCTGAGCTCCGAGCTGCATCCAATCAGAGCTGCAGCAGTGAGCACGTCATCCTGTTCTTTATTGAATTCATTATTGAATAAAGGTACATTTTTTTGTTCACATTTACCTGTTTATTAAAATTGCTGTCAATGTTCATTAAAATAAGCCCTCCCCTGAAAATAAGCCCTCTGGTGTTTTTCTGTCCAAAAAATTAATAAGACAGTGTCTTATTATTGGGGAAACACGGTAGTGCAATGTCACAGGGATAGGAGAGATGGGGCGTCATATGAGAGGCACAGCATGTAAAGCAGGATGGCTGGACCATAGAGCACAAGGTGGAGAGTAATGTCTAACAATACTGGAAAGACAGGGAGGCGCCAGGTTGTAAAAAAGCTCCAAATTCCACGCAAAAAAAATTCATATTTGACCTAGAGGTCAAACCACTGGAATTTATTAAATAGAAGGGTGACAGCGTCAGACATGCACAGGACAAGAACCAGGGCAACGCAGCAGAATTGAAACCAAGAGAAGAAGGAATTTTATGAATAAAGCAGTAATTAACAAGGGAGTGCCAAGTACAGTAGAGAGGCATGAAAGAAGGCCTAAGAAAAGACTGATCAGGAAGTCACTGGTAATCTTAAGAGAAGTGGTACATTAGGGAGGACTTAATTCCCTGAAATCATAAGACATTACCTAGGCTGAGTTTGGATCCATGGAGCAAGGCTACACTCTCTCTCATGGTAGACTGAGAACCAATTTCACACTTTAGATCTCATCTCCACCTGCCCCAGTCTCCTGCTTCTTCTTTCCTATCAACCATTCACCCACCTGATCCACCCCACACTAAGTCCTCCCAGTGCACTCATGCTACATTCCAGAATGATTATAAAGCTCTGTGATTGCAGGTCAGCTTACTGACACTGAGTTACAAACACAGACCCCCCACCAATCATTCCCTACATAACAAAAGTCAGTTACATGCTGCTTCTTACCTTCCCTCAAACAACTCACCCTCCCCAATTACAAGTTTTAAGTAGCACCAAGCTCGCGTATATAATATCTGTCCCTGGTGGTAACTATGGAGAAATGATCCAACATCTCTTCCTGAGCACCATTTTTCTCTCTCCCTTAGGGATATTATTCTTTTCTCTCTCTCTTTCATTATTCACAATTCAGTTAGTTCCATGTAAGGCATTCTCTTTCTCACATGTGTACAAACCTTTTCCTGAAGTCCCTCACCTATCCCCTCTCTTCCATCTTGTGCCCAGGTGTGTCAGGCAAAGCTTTTGCTCTCTGTCTTTCCCACTCCCTCTCTTCATTCCATTTGTGAGCCAAAAACATGATCCTAATCACAGCAGAGCAGCATAACAGCATACCAAAAATAAACTTATGTCATGAGAAAGTAATGCATTTTCTCAAGTCCTTCAAAGTGCTCAGAAGTTGCCTTATGAAGCTTTACCTTCTCATTCTCCTCTAATTATAATCTGATTTTCTGTAAGCAGTAGCATTCAAGAGAAATAAAATATTTTTAGCTAATTTTACAGGAAAGCAGGATGGTCTAGTGCTGGGGTGGGGAACCTGTAGTCTTGAGGCCACTTGTGGCCTTCCAGGTTCTTGGGTACAGCCTTTTGACTGAAGCTTTACAGAACAAATCCTTTTATTAAGGGGATTTGTTCTGTGACGTTTGGATTCAGTCAAAGGTCTGTCTGTACTTTAGGCTAGTTTCCCCACCCTGTGGGGAAAGAGCTCTTAGAACAGGATTCGGAAGACATGGTTTCTGAATCTGGTTCTGAAACTTACCAGCTATGTGAACTCAAGCAATTTTCTGTCCCTTGGATAAATGGTATCTAAAGGACCTTCCAGCTCTGCCATTCTATGTTTCAAAAGTCTTTCAAGTCTGGTCTGACAGTCTATTTATTCAATGTCCTAAAAGTCTGTCTCTTCCACATAAAACATTCCATGTTATATTCCATTATATACATTCCAAGATCTCTTCTTTTTCTGACATTATTGTTCTATGCTTTTATGCCTATGCTCTAATGTTGCGTGTTCCAAAGTAAAATCCAATTTTGCCATTCTACATTCTAAGGTGCCTTTTTCTCTGACAGTATTTAAGTCTATATACTGTAACAAAATTGCTCTGTTTTTCATGTCACATGAATATTTTAGCTAAATTATATGTTCAAAAGAGAAGATCTAGAGAAGCCTTGAAACCTATCTTCCATCCTCTGAGCCATATTTGAAGATTTCTGGAGGTTCTTGTGATCCTATCCTTTATGGTTTTTAAAGGTAATCATTGAGCTTTTTCTGGCTCTGACACCTGACTAGACTTTGAAATGTAAAGCTTACAGATCTACAAAAGAATTTAAATATTATGAAGATCACCTAGTCTAACCCATTCATTTTGCAAATAGGGAGAGTGAGGTCTGGAGAAGGAAAGTGATATGCCCAAGAAACTCGGCAAGTCAGTGGTAGTGTCAATGTCAGAGCATCAGTCAAGAGTCATTAACAAGGTCCAGACCACAGGCCCACTTGACCAGACCCTAAATCCAGCTCCAAGGGAATATAATGTTCCTAAAGAGAAAGACTTTGATGAAGGAAAAACCAAGGACCTTAAAAGAGAGCCACCAGAGATCAGATCAAGGTTAGGTTAGGATTAGGATTAGGACCACATTGCTTGAAAGATGTGGTATTATCTACAAACAAAGGTATTGTAGGCTCTTAGGGGAATGAGAACAGTCTCTGATGTAGGAATCCATTCTGTTTCAATAAACATTGATCCTGTAGCACAAGAAAGTGTCTAAATAGAACAGGCTTCCCTTCAGCTCATAGGGCTTACTGGCAGGGAACATAGACTCTCCTGCCATAGATAAGTCATATGAACAAGGGCAAGTAATTTCTTCTTGCTGTACCTCAGTTTTCTTAATTTGTTAAGTCATGATGATAATGCTAGCACTACTACTTGATATATCTGCTCTGAGTCCCACACAAAATAACAACAATATAAAGTAAACTTGTATTTGAGCCCATTTGCTGCATTTTTTTTGGTCTACTTTAAGAAAATTCTATTTCTGCATAACTGGAAGGGAACTGAGAGATCACCTAAGCACAGAGAGTGGACAGAGTGGACAGAGTCAAGACCTAGTGCAGATTCCTCACTCTGACACTAGCTGTGTGACTACAGTAAAGAAATTTCAGCTCTTTGAAAGAGTTTCCTGACAAAGCTAAAAATACTTTATTATTAGTTGTGAGGAAAGTATTTATAAACCTTAAAGAGCTACGTAAATACAAGTATTATTACTGTTGTTATTATTGAATTGTGGGAAAAATGTTGGGTTTGGAGTCAGGAAGATCTGGGCTCAAATTCATGTGACACTCATGTTAAGCTATGTGAGCAAGTTATTTAACTTGTCCGTGCCTCGGGCAACCAATTCCATTTGACTTCTCTATTTAGTTTGAAACAGTTTGAAGTTGGACTGATGGAGAAGTTCCCAGACTGACAAAATCACAGATCCTTTATGCTTGCATGTATGCTTTTTAGCATTTTTCTTTTTATGTAATATCCTAACCTTTATGGACAGGGCCTCAGTGATCACATAGTCCAACCCTGTATTTTATGCATAAAAAACTGAGAACTTTATTATAAAGGGAATATAATTTGTCAAAAGTCACATACACAGTAAGTCTCAGAGTTGGGACTCAAAATCTGGGTTTCTGACTAAATCAAGTGCACAGCACACGTAATATACATTTATAAGACTGAAAACTCCTTAAAAGCAGGTAGCATCTCATCTCAGCTTCACAGCTCTTGAAGTTCTCTGCACACCAGACACAATACATTTTGGGGGAGTGGATTATACAGAGCATTGTTACAGCTTTTTATTACACTACTGTGAGAGCTCACACTAAAGTAGGCCCAGGCCCTGGCCTCAGGGGAGCTCTCCATGGTGCTGAACACAGATGTTTTTCTATTCCAAAGGGTCTTGCTCTAAATGCTGAATATTCTATATCCTAATTAGTCCTAGAGTACATGGTTCAAAGACAGACTAATGAGATAAGGAAGGGTAAGAAAGGCTTCCTGAAGGAGACAAGACTTGTTCTTGGTTCTTAACAACAGATAGGCTTTGAAAGGAAAGCAAAGAACAGGGTATTCTAAACTGTATAGGTGGGTAAGCTTTGTAAACAAAGGTATGAAGGCAAAAATGACCACACAGTGTGATGTTCAGGGGATGGTGAAGTTTTGCAAAACACCCTTAAGTAAGAAGGGATCAGCTAACAAGTAAGACTCAGAAATAAACAAAATCACAGAACACAGAATGCCAGAGTTGGAAAGAGCCTTAGAACAAAGAACACAAAATATTAAAACATGAAGGGACCTTAGAAACCATCTAGTCCAACTCTCAAGAGATGAGGAAACAGAGATGTTAAATGACTCACCCAAAGATCACAAAGCAAAGGAATATCAGCACTTTGCCTTTCCTTCCATTTTCTCTATTTTTTTCCAAGATGTCCATGTGGTATTTTGAATGTTTTATGACAGAATACTTTACAGAGTCAAGCATAAAACTAAATGTCGACCCACAGAACTGGTGTGGTTGGAGAAACTCTAAAATAGGTTCGGGGCATGCATGGGATAGACCTCCAAATGCAGTATCAAGGATGGCAAATGCCTTTATGTGATAATGCTCAGGAACAGAAAACATGCTACAAATTTAACATGCATTAATTATAATTAATCGTAATATTTCCAAAGGAATGGGGGTAAAATTGCAAATTCTTTTTTCTTCTCAGCTTTTACACCTGTGAGTCTTCTCTTCTCCAGGTTAAATATCCTGAGTCATTTCAACTAATCCTTGCAAGGCAGGATTTTTAGCTACTTCCCTTTTCTAATCACCTTCCTTTGAAAATATTATAGTTTGTCAAAGTCCTTCCCTATAATGTGATTCCAGAGCTGAACCCCATTCTATAAATACTGTCTGACTAGGAGGGAAGAAAATGGGACTGTCAGCTCTTTCATTTTTATTATCAAAGACTAAGATTTCATAAAATTTTGTTAGCCACATTGCACTGTTAATAAACTATGAGCCCTAGCCTCTTCACATGAGCTATTTTAAAACCACACATGTTCCCCCATTTTTCATTTTACAAACGAGAAACTTGCATAAATTTGTACTCTGATGTGTTCCTATGACTTATAAGCAATCCTTGGCTCTTAAAGGCCATATTAGCAGAGAAGAGTTCTGGTAGGTTTTACCATACTGGAAAGCTCTAAATGTGACCCCAGCAATAGATCAAGCGTTTTTTCCAAGGACTGGCTTAGCTAAATACAGAGAAGTGTGTCGTTAGCAGGCCAGCAAGCTAGTGATTAAGTCTTTAGCTATAGCAACCGATAAAGAAAATTACAAAATGGCCCTCAAGCCTTTGCAGTTGCCTTTTACTGTGATGTGGTAAAGTGGAAAGAGAGAAACATGCTATGAATAATAAAATTTTTAGTTGAGAAATTTAACTTAGCTATTGGTACTCTAAATATAGGATACAAGAGAAAATGAATTGTATCAATCTTGACATTCTTCCCAGAAAAAGAAAGTCACAGGTGTTTGCCCTGGTAAGGTGATTTGCAAGTTGTTCTTGAAATGAACTGGCTAAGATGGTTTTATCCAGTGCCCAAAGCAACAAAAAGAAGTTATTTCATGAGATGTTTAGTTATCTCTTATGGTTGCAATATTCGTAATAAGTATTTGAAAAAGACCACCATGAAAATAATTGCAGTTCATATACCAGCATTTGATGCAGAAAATGAAGTAAAGAAATTCTTCTAGGTACTTTTATGTTGTACTGTTGTTGAGTCATTTCAGTCATATCCAACTCTCTATGACTACATTTGGGGTTTTCTTGGCAAAGATACTGGAGTGATTTACCATTTCCTTCTCCATCTTGTTTTATAGATGAGGAAACTGAAGCAAACAGGGTTAAGTGACTTGCCCAGGGTCACATATCTAGTAAGTGTATGAGGCTACATTTGAACTCAGGTCCTTCTGTCCACTGGGCTGGTGCTCTATCCACTGTGCCACCCAGGTGCCTGGGTATTTTATAATATTCTTCAAACTAAATTAACCCATTCTTATAGAAACAATGACCTTCAACAAAATGGTGGGAACAGGTATGAACTGTAAGAAATATATTAAAAAGTATGAGAAAAAAATGAGAAGTCAAAGACTTGAAGACTACAAAGCAGTCCCAAGCCTAAATATCATAAATACTTTGAGAAGAGAATTAGTAGCTGCTGAACATTATGAGCACTGCAGAATGTCCATGAAAAGGAAATTGATTATGTTTTCATGGAGAAGAAACAACTTGTTATTATGGGCATCATTACTGATATTATAGCAAAGATCAAAATTAATATAAAACTAGAATAATAAAAATGAAAAATGATATGGTGTGCAATTTAAAAATCAATCCTGACCCACAATAACAAAAAATAGATAAGAGACAGAACAAAAGCTACTGACATATACTATAATAATCCCATGTAGAAATTTAACTAGCATTAATCATCAATTACTATAACAAGGAGACCAGAAGAGAAAAAAATACTTTGGTCAGCAAACACTTGACTTAATTCTCAAGTAGAAAGAGACAAAGGCAACACTGGTTTAAAATATAAATTTACTTGTAAAATCTTACAGAAAAGTATGATGGAAGACAATGTCCAAAATCATTATATAAAACAAAAGCAAAGGAGGTTAAAATCAGTTTAAAGAAAGAGAACTATCTAAGTAGCTATTACCAGGGGATTTATGGGCAAAAATAGAAAATGGAGGAAAAATGGTAAAGAGGTACAAAGATTTTTGCATCAAACTTTCCATGATCAAAGAAAATACAGTCTCCACACTTGGAGCATAGCCACAGCCACAACATAGCCCTGAATGTGTTCACTGAGGAGGTAGGAAAGGCACTAGGAAAAAAAGACAATTAGAGTAGATTATGTTGGAAATGACAATAGTGAGGGCAATGAAAAATCAGTTCCCAAGATATCTGATGGAAAGAAGATACCAAAAGTATGGGGAAAAAATATCTTGGACCTTGTTAATACTATCCTACTCTTCACCCCTCAATAAAAAAGGCAAATGAGAAAACATCAGCAACTAGCAACCTTTAAGCTTCCTTTTCCTTATAATGCACCTTCAGTTCAGGGGCTGTTTTATTTTTGTCTCTATCCCTAGAACCTTGGCAAAGGCATAGAGGAGTGCTTAATAAATGTTTGTTGATTATGAGAATCATTACCTTACAAAAGATATTACTAGGAAACAAGGTGGCTTTCACAAGCAATATTACCCAGTAAAACACAACTGACTTAAAAGATAAAATTCCAATTAATACCTAGTAATTATAAAAAAAAAAAAGAATCTGATTCCATAAAGAAAAATGCTACCTTAAAGGCTCTCTTCCAGGCCTCCCACCTGGTTTTGTTGTTCAGTGGGTTCAGTTATATCCAACTCTGTGACCCCATCTGGGCTTTTCTTGGCAAAGATATTGAAGTGGTTTGTCTTTTTCTTCTCCACCTCATTTTTGAGGGGGGAAGGCAAGGCAACTGGGGTTAAGTGACTTACCAAAGTGACCCAGCTAGTAAGTATGTCAAGTGTCTGAGGCCAGATTTGAACTCTGGTCCTCCTGATTCCAGGGCCAGTGCTCTATTCACTGTACCACCGAGCTGCCCCAGGCTCCAGATCATTTTACAGACAAGGAAACTGAGATGAACAGGGTTAAGTAACTCATTTTTTCCCCAAGATAAGTCTTCCTGATTCTAGGCCTGGTACTCTTTCACCACCTACCTGCCTATCCATACATCAAAATTATTCATGACTCCTTGAAAGATAACAATACAATTAACCTTGTGAGATCAAATAATATCAGGAGATATATTTTATCATAAATATCAGGAGAGGCATAAAATAAGGAGATGTATTGCCACTGCCATGAAGAAGATGCTATGGACGATAAGACTCTCTAGATGATCCTGTTTGTGGATGGCACCTTGCTGGTTGTGCCAAGTTCTGGAATACTACCGAGCTCTTTCAGTAACCACTCAAAACCAAATGGATGAATATCTATTGATGAGATTATTATGTACAGTCACACAAATGGCCTATAAAGTTTGCCCACCAGCATATATGTGTATATATATTATGTATGTGTGTATATGAAACATACAGTACAGATGAACAAGGTGGCCCCTAGAAACAAATAGGAGAAAAAAGTGAACTAGGTTAGCTTCAAAAAATTATAATGGTCTTTAATGACCCCAAACTTCTCCCAGAAATAAGAACTTTTTAAATAACAATATTTTCATGGTGGTGTATGCCTGCTGAGTCATAGAACACTACCATTTCCAAACAGAAGTACACATTGGGTGTGAGAGCAAACTCCAATATGTAAGCAATAAAAAAAGTTCTATAAGAACTGCCCCCAGTACGCTGGGTAGACTACGTGTGGCAAAATTATAGGAAGATACAAACAGGAGTTGCATAGGACAGGCAGACATGGATCCATTTGATCTGAGGAAGCCAGAATCCAGAGATAAGGGGTGGCCTGCCCAAGATCACAAAGTGAGATAGTAACACTTTGGACCACAATTCAGAGTTCCCATATCAACAACAACTAATACTACTACCACCACCACCACTACCACTACCACTACTACTACTAGCACTTATATAGTGCTTTAAGATGTTATTATCATCACCACTTTTACAGGTAAGGAAACAGGCAGATAGATGGTGGTCAAGTGAGTTTCCCAGGGCTACATAGCTAATAAGTATCTGAGGCCAGATTTAAACTCAGGTCTTGTTGACCCCAGGTTCCAGGTTCCATCTACTTCTTCACCCAGTTGTACGTCAAAAATCAATGAACAGGAAGTTCATTGACAATGACAGGAAGCACACACCACCTAAAAGCATAAATGGGACTGCTAACTGTTAGGAAGTTTTTCCTTAAATACTGACCTGTAGCTACCTAGTCTAGTACTTTCTCCACCAGACTCTATCCATTCAAAAGATTATATGTGTGGAAATTCATCAAAACAAAGAAACAAACAAGAAGGTGGATTGATGATTAGCTGCTACTAAGGTCCTCCTCGGGGCTCTGCTATTGATCTTCAATTCATGGGAATGTTTCTGCTGGCTAAAGAATTCTTTGCTATCTCTGACAGATCTTTCATGTTCTCTCCTTAAGTCTGTGGCTGGTCATAAATTTAGTGTTTTATGAGTCAGTTGATCCTGCCCCATTTATAAGAAGGGAGCTGTATAATGTGGTTTACTGCTGCAAGACACTATTCTCTAATTCCTTACACTGTTTCTAGGCAAGTGTACCCATGAAGCCAAGAGTAGCTGAGCTTTCTGAGGGCAGAGAACTAACACAGACACTTGGTATCTTTCATTTGTTCTTAATTTTTTTTTGGTATCAAAATCAAATGAAACAAATTCCCACATTGTCCATGGTCAAAAATGTGTCTCCTCACCTGGAGTTCATCAACTTTCTATCAGTAAGTGGGTAACATGTTTCATCACCGGTTTTCTGGAACTGTGGTTGGTTGTTACAACAATCACAGTGTTTAAGACTTTCTTAGTTATTTTTCTTTATAAAGTTGTCATTGTTCTCTGGGCTCTGTTCATCTTACTTTCTATCAGGTCATACAGCAGTTTTCCCAAGTTTGTCTCTTTAATTATTTCTTATAAGATAATAATAATCTATTACATTAGTTATATTATTTGTTCAGCCAATCCCCAACTGACAATGTAGTCACTTATTTAATCACAGGATGTTGGAGAAAACAGGGCCATATAGTAAGAAGGGCCCAGCTTGTTCAAAGAGCACTTTTGTTTGTTATTATTGCAACTGAAAGAAATTCTGGTATCCTTGAACAAGTAACTCCAGGTCACTTGAGGTATCCAAAACTTCCTAATGACAGAAGTAAATACTGGGATCGACAAGCCAATCTCTAAAGTCTCCCTCAACTCTAGGAGCCTAGAAATCTACAATTCTGTGGTTCTATGACTTGGTAGCTCTAAGGTTCTAGGATTATGTCAGTCTAACATTCTATGAACCTATGATTTTAATAATCTATAATGTAAATGTTCTATGACAGAATACAAAACAGATAATTCATTCAATAAGGTCCTAATTATATGTTCACTTGTCATTACCTATAAATTTAAGTGATATCTTATACAATAATTACAACTTCCATTACATGATAGACATACACTAGATTCATGAAATTCATACATTCCTATGGAAATTTTAAGTGCATATTTACTAAAAAGTACAAAAGACTTGAGCTCACACCAACCAACCAAACCCCCAATTAATATTGTTACCTTTGTCTGTAGTGATTATCATTCTCCTCTCTCCCCATCCCTGAAGGCCCAACTTCAAGCCTTATCCTCTTCCCTCAGTACTTAAATCCAAAGTGATGCACATCCTTCTCAACACCCATAACCTCTTAAGCATGTACCACAATTTAGCGCTCAGATCCTCTAATTGTTTCATATGTCAGTCTAGTCTTCCCAAATAGATTGTGAATTCCCAGAAAGAACCCTGTCTCCCCAAACAGATTGTGAATTCCCAAAGAGGAACCCTGTCCCTGGCTTCTCCACAGTGATTAATCTAGAACAGGCATATAGGTCGCACTCAAGCAGGACTCATTATCAACACTGAATCACAGAATATTAGGGCTTGAAAGAGAACCCAGGTATCCTGACTCCAAATCCAAGTATTTTTACACAGTTCTGTGTGACCTCAAAGAAATTGTAAGAATGAACAAGAAGTCAAGAGATCTCAGTTATGTGTCCACCTCTGTCAAGGAAGCACCAGAGGGCCCTGTGTCAATCACTTCCACTTTCTGAATTTCAGTACTCCTATAAGTAAAACTGGGATAATGACCATGACCCTGAGAACTTCCCAGAGCTATTGTTAGTATAAAATTAGAATAGGAATAGGAAACATTTTATCCACACATACATAAAGGATGATGATTAAGAGACATAATCCCATCATAGTAATAACAACAGCTGCCATTTAATATAATGTTTTAAGGTCTGCAGAGCACTTTATATATATTATTTTGGTCAAACCTCGCAAAGCCCTGAAAGGTTGGGATAATGGATATCATTCCCATTTTAGAGAAGAAAAAAATAGAAACTCAGAAGCAAGCCCATAGTAATATAGTTAGAAAGTATCAGAGATAAATTTGAACCCAGGTCCTTCCTAACTCTAAGCTCATTCTGAATATTTCTACTCCAATTTATTTTATCTGTCATCACTTTCATAAATCACTGTATGCTTTTCTTATTTTATCTGTCATCACTTTCATAAATCACTGTATGCTTTTCTCTTATTCCTGTTCTCTTCACTCTGAATCACTTCATACAAATCCTCTGCTACTTCTCTGAATTCCTTACCTTAATAATTTCTTATGGTACAATAACATTCCATTACATTCAGGTATCATAATTCATTCAGTCATTCTGCAATCAACATGCATGTATCTTTTTGTTTCCAGGTTTCTGCTACCTCAAAGACTTTTGCTACAAGTATTGTGTTATATGTAGGGCCTTTCTTTCTGGTGTTGGCAGTTGTAGGGTGACTAGATTTTAAAGTATGAACAGATTAATAAATGATTTGGTGATGTTAGGCAAGTCACTTCTCTGGGCCTCAGGCTCCTCATCAAACTTTTATCAGAGAAACTAAGTACAAAGTTTTTCCTTGCTTAACTATTTTCCTTCTAATTTTAACTTCACTGACTTTATGCAAAACTTTTCAATTTTATGTACCAAAGTTGTCCATTTTATCTTCTATGGCTCTTACACAGTCACGAACTCTTCCCTTATCCATAGCAGTGAAAGGTATTTTCTTGATTGTCTTCTACTTTGTTTATAATACTTTCTTTTTTATATAGATCACCCATCTGTTTGGGGCTCGCTGTTGTATATAGTGCAAGTTCCTGGTCTACACCTAATATCTGTCAGACTGTTCTCCAGCTTTCTCAACAGTTTTTAATCAAATGGCAAGCCCTTACCATTGAAGTTGTCATCATTGAGTTTATTGAATAATAATACAATACTATATTCATTTGCTTTGGCACATCTGTTTTATGATGAACCTTTCTATTTTTTTTTTTCTTTTAAGAAGTGGCTAGGCAATTGGGGTTAAGTGACTTTCCCAATGTCACACAGACAGTAAGTATGTCAAGTGTGAGAGGCTGGATCTGAACTCAGGTCCTCCTGACTCCAGGGCCAGTGCTCTATTCACTGCATCACCTAGCTGCCCCAAACCTTTCTATTTTTTCACAAGTTCCCAAAAGTTTTGAAGATTATTTTGTAGTAGTTTGGGACTAATACAATTCCTTCCCATTCCCCCCCCCTTATTTCCAATGAGAAGTATAACTAGTTATTCCTCCAGATGAATTTTGTTATGATTTTTTTCTAACTCTCTGAAGTAATTATTTGGTAGTTTGGTATGGCACTGGATAAGCACATTAATTTTGGTAGTATCGTCATTTTTATTATATTGGCCTGACCCAACTATAAGCAATTGTTCTCTCTCCACTTAAGGTTTATCTTGATTTCTGTAAAGATAATCGTATTCTATAGTTTCTCCGTGTGTGTTGGTAGGTGAATTAACATTTTATTTCTTCTGTAGTTATTTTGTTACTATATTTTTCAATCAGCAAAAATTTGCCTTCACTCCTTTCTGCCCCAATTGCCCCAAACTGAGAAAGAAAAACAAAATCCCTGCTATAAACATGTATAGTCAAACAAAAATTTCTATACTGGCTATGTCCAAAAAGACAAATATACACTATGTACACATACACACATATAGCATACACACATACACACACGCCCTCATTATTTACTCTGAGTCTTTCACCTGTCTGTCAAAAGGTAACACGTTCCACCATTAGTCCTTTGGAATCCTAGTTGGTCACTACACTGATCAGAGTCCCTAATTCTTTCAAAGCTGTTTATCTTTACAATATTTTTATCAGTGTTTAAAGGGTTCTTGTAGTTATGCTCACTTTACTCTGCATCAGTTCATGTAAGTCTTCCCATGTTTCTCTAAAACTATCCCCTTCATCATTTCTTACACCACAATAGTATTCCATCACAATTAGTATGGAACTCCTTTCAAGTCATTCTCCAACTGAAGGATAGCCCCTCAGATTCCCATTCTTTGCCACTTCAAAAAGATTTATAAATTTTTTTGTACAGCCTTGGGTAGAGTTTGTTTTGCTTAGAATTAATCCTTCCCTTAAGCCACTCTCCCTCTAATTCCTACTTCCCTGTTGAACGAAATGCATTTCTGTATGCATGGATGTGTGTATGCCCCCTTCCTTTGACCAGTTCAGGTCAAAGTGAAGTTCAAGTGTCAATCATTCCCTCTCACCTCCTCTTCCTTATTCGGATAAAGGTCTATTTTTGTAGCCCAAATATATGAGATATATTCCATAATCTTCTTTCCCTTTTCCGTCCCAAATGTATTCCTCTTCTCTACTTTTTTTTTTTTTAAAGATCATTAAGACATAATACAATCACTCCCAAGTCTTCTCTCCAATTAGGCTCTATGACCCCTGATAACAGGGTTCAGAAGGGTCACATATATCATCTCCCCACATGTGAATGTAAGCAGTTTTTCCTTGATTAGTCCCTTTTGTTCATTTTTGTTTATGAATCTTGCTGATTTAAATTCTTCTCAACTCCTGTGTCTGAAATTTCTAGGCAGCTCTGGTCTTTCCATGAGGAATGCTTGAAACTCCTTTATTTCATTAAAAATCCATTTCCCCTCACAGTAGGATTATATTCATTTTTGTTGGGTTAGTTATTCTTAGCTGTAAGTCTATATCCTTTGCCTTCTGCAATATCATATTGCAAGTTCTCTACAACACTGCAATGACAGCTGCTCAATTGTGTATGATCCTGACTAAAGCTCCTTGGTACCTGAATTCTTTCTTTCTAGATTGCCATTTGCAGTATTTTTTTCTTTGACCTGGAAACTGGATTTTGGTTCTAATATTCACAGGAATTTTTTTTTTTGAGGTAGCCTTTAAGGAGGAAATTGATGATTCTTTATATTTCCACTTTGTCTTCTGTTTCTAAGATGTCTGGGCAGTTTTCTTATATGATTTCTTGGCTTGGGGGTGGGGGTGGGGTCATGGTATTCAAGTAGTCTAATGATTCTTAATTTTTTATCTTCAATCTGCTTCCTAAGTCAGCTGTTTTTGTTATGAGATGCATTATATTTTTCTATTTTTAGTCTTTTGTCTTTGTTTTAATATTTCTTGTTGCCTCATAGAGTCACTGATTCTATTTGGTCCATTCTAATTTTTAGAGAGTTTGTTGCTTGGGAAAGGTTGTATATCTCTTGGGCCAAGCTGTTATTTCCCTTTCCAATTCTCTCCCCCATCGCTCTAATTTCTTTTCTATTTTTTTCCCTCTAGCACTCCCATTTACATTTTTAAAACTTCAAAAAAAAATTTTTTTTAACTCTTCCTTTACCTCTTCCACGAACTGCAGGTGAATTTGTGCACAAGCTGTTTTTCTGTGAGATTTTGCTTATAGATGTTTTGGAGTAATTCTTTTCTTCTGTGTTTGTATCTTGGCATACTGTTATTTTTTTTTCTTGCATTTCCTCCAACGAGATTCAATCTGCTTTGTTTTCTGAATCTATTTGGAGTTTTTTGGGAGGAAAAGGGGAAAGAAGGATTCTTTCTCCTGTATTTCTTTCTCCTACTCCACCATCTCAGCTCTTCCTTCTGTAGCTATTCTGAAGGGAATTTCTCTAACTATTCCTCCTGGGTTTTATTGGTAATATATAGAAATGCTAATTATTTGTTTGGGCTTATTTTATATCCTGCTACTTTATTTCAATTAATTTTTTTTGTTTGACTCCCTAGGATGCTCTATATAGACCACCATATCTTATACCTGCAAAAGCTGAAAAGTGATTCCTCTTTTCCTCTGCTTATTCACTCAATTTCTTATTCATATAGCTAGCATTTCTCTATGTTAAATAATAATAGTGATAGTAGATACCCCTCTTTGCCTCTGATTTTATTGGAAAGGCCTCTAGTCTATTTCCATTATAATTAATGCTGTCTTTTGGTTTTAGATAGATTCTTTTTAGCATATTAAGAAAAGATCCATTTATTCTTATGCTTTTATAGTGTTCTTAACAGAAATACCATATTTTGTCAAAAACATTTTCTATATCTATTGATATAATTAAGTAATTGTTCTTATTACTGTTATTTATTAATATGGCAATTATGTTTCTAATTGTCATAATACTGAATCACTCCTGAATCTGAATTCCTGGTATAAATTCTACTAGGTCACAATGGACCACTTTGATGTTTTATTTAAAATTTTTGTGCCAATATTTATTAGGAATATTGGTCTATAATGTTTCCCTAGCTAAGGTATCAAGATCATATATGTATCACAGAAGGAATTTAATAAAGTCCCCTTTTCACCCTATTTTTGCAAACCATTTCCATAATACTGGAGTTAATTATTCTCTGAATGTTTGATGTAATTTTCCAGATAGTCTTGGTATTTTTTCCTCCTTAAAAGTTCCTTTATGGTTTAATTTCTCTTGCTGAGATTGAGCTACTTAAATTCTCTATTTCTTGCTTTGTTAATTTGGGCATTTTATATTTTTTGTATATATCTATTTTATTTAAATTGTCAATTTTGTTGGCATTTAATTGGGCAAAATAGTTTCTAATAATTTCCTTTATTTTTATTTCTTGTGATTTCTCCTTTTTAATTTTCAGTACTAGAATTTGGGTTACTCTTTTTTTTTAATCAGACTTGATAATAGTTAACTGGTTTTATCGTTTATCATTGTAATGGATTTTTGCTCTCGGTACTGTTAATCTCAGCTTTCTCAGAATATCTTTTTTTGGTATTTATTTTCAACCTTTTTCAAGGGTCAGTTTTCTAGTTATTTTAGTTGGACACCCAATTCACTAATCTGTTATTTCTCATTTTGGTTGATGAATGGGGTTTAGAAATGTAAACTTTCCTCTCAGGATTACTCTGACCACATCTCAAAAGGTTTGCCATCTTGTCTTATCATTATCATGCTCTTTAATGAAATTTTCCATTGCTTGTCTGATTTGTTCTTTGACCCCAGAATTCTTTAGGATTAAGTTAATTTTAATTTTTTCTTCAAAGCCCCCTTATTGAAGACAATTTTTTTCTGAGTTGTGGTTAGTAAAAGATTTAATTTTTCTGTATTTGTTTGTGAGGTTTTTAATATCTTAGTACAGAATCAGTTTTTGTAAGATTGTTATGCATAGCAAAGAAACATATATATATATACATACATACATATATATATATACACACACACACACAACTTTCTGTTCCATTTAATAAAAGCCAATCATTTATCTTATGTAAATTTCCTGAAATTCTACTCAGATCCTTAAATTCTTTCCTTTTTTCCTGACTCTAGGCCTAGTGCTCTGTCCACTGTGGCACCTAGCCGCCTCTGTCTTCACTTCCTTTCTTCACTGTATCTTGTTATAAACCCAATGTGGGAGAAACCTAACTCTAAGTGCTGACACCACAGAATAACAGAATCACAAATTAAATTTTAAGAAGCAAAATCTCACAGAATCTTAGAATCACAAATATCTAGAATTACACAATCTCATAATTAGAAGGGATCTCAAATATAGCTGAGTGGTATCACTTTGTCTCCAAATGAATCATCCAAAGTGGATAGTGACTGCCGAGTCTGACATGGTTCTGAAGATTCTCTTCAGATACATGCCTCAGAAAGACTTCTCTATTAGATATCTCAACTGGACATATCCTGGAACTCTTCATTAGAGAATCACTGACCACCATGGCTTGTTTCTTCCTCCTTTGACCCGTCCTGGATGGTCTCTCCTCTGTGGGCTCCTATGGGGCCCTCATGATCATCCCTGTCATTTAAGAACCTGCTTCTTCTTTGGAAGAGTTCAGGAGTCAGAGAATCTCAGTTCATATCCTGCTTCTGACTCTTACTTTTGGGGCAAGTCACTTGGCCTTCTTGGGCCCACAATTTCATCTGTTGGAGAGGTTGAACAAGATGCCTTAGGAGGTCCCTTCCAGTTCTAGAACTTAATTCTGTGATCCTCAGGACTAGGTGCACCTCTCTCCAGGGAGTTCCAGACCAATTACAGGGTGCCAGTGGAACATCTGTCCTCTTTTCCTTGCTTTTCCTTTCATTGTCCTGACAACTTAGGAATTCCCTCTGTACCTATTCCAATTCTTTTTCTTCTGTTTTCTCTTTGAAGCACTTTTCCCCATTCCTCCAGGAATTCTTTATTCTTCTTGATAAGCCAGAAGTCCTCCAGCCCTTCCCCCTAGTAGAAAACAACCTGCCAGGGGCGGCCAGGTAGCACAGCGGCTCCAGTGTTGAGAAGACCTGGAGATCGAATCCTGGGCTCAGACACTTAGCACCCACCCAGAAACACCTGGCCGCGTAACCTTGAGCAAGTTACTTAACCCCAATTGCTTAGGGGCGGCCAAGTGGCTCAGTGAGTAAGAGCACCGGCTCCAGTGTCGGGATGACCTGGATCAAATCCGGGCTCAGATACTCAGCACCACACGCAGAGATAACTGGCCGTGTAACCTTGAGCAAGTTACTTAACCCTGATTGCTTTAAAAAAAAAAAAAAAAAAAAGAAAACAACCTGCCATATTCTAATAGAGTTTTTCACTTGGCACTGTTAAAAATACAAATTTTTCTCCCTCTCTCTGAAGATCACTGAAAAATTCTCTTTGCCCTCCTTATCTGCTGGAACCGACAGCCTCAGTTTCCTGTCGCTTTTGCTGCTAGTTCTTGTGAAATACCATACAAACTACCCGTTTATTCCATGTGCTATTTATATGTGAAGTCCTGTGGCAAACAGGAGCTACCCTCAGTTTTCAGAGCAGTCCTGGATCTGTGTTCCTCTTTTCACCCCTTATATTAATCAGAATCCAGAAACTATTTACCCTGTCTCATCTCTTTACTCTCCCATTCCCCTCTAGCTTCTTACTTAGTATAACAGAATCCCTTAAAGTGACCCTTCAAAGGTAATCTAACTCAACCTACCATCAAGGGTGGTTTCAAACTCACATTTGAAAATGAAGCTCATTCTTCAGAGACACAAGATGGGGGAAGTGTAGCCAGACAGAAGGCCCCCTGAAATATTCCTGGGGATTTTAGTGACCTGCTCAACAGTAGATCATTCAGTCTCTACTTCCTGTGATGAGAAATTCTCACTCTTCCAAGAGAGCCAGTTGTACTATATAGTCTAATTCTGATTACTATAGTTATTCCTTATAGTAAACTGAAATCTGCTTCCTGTAGCAAAACTCTTCTCCCTCTACTTGGCTCAAACATTGGTCTTCAAAACTTGAATCTGAACATACTCTGCGCTATAAAATATTTAACTGGCAAATGCAGATGTCTAGGGGAAAAAAGATCCATACTGTGCTTGGATTCACTTCTAATGAAAAAGGGAAAGTTGAAATGGAAGGGAGAGAACAATTTGGAAGCTTACTAAGGCTGCAAAGGTGATTAGACTTTGGGGGATTCTTGAGGGCAAACTTTAATTGCTTTTGGAACATCTCCACCTTATAATCTTCTTTCTTTATTGTCACTCAGATTAAGTCTAAAAGTAGGTAAAAAGATGATTTGATTAACATGCAAATCAGAAATGACTTTCAAGGGAAAACTAGAGCTTGATCCTAATATGACTATCTTTGGGGAATTATAAGTACAATGAGTAATAAAAAATGCCTGGCAGCTCCTTAAGTCCTTATTGGAAGGCACCAAGGAAGTGTTCTTAGCTGAGATAGCCACATTTAATTATAGGAAGCCAAACTGAGAAACTCACATTTGAAATTGAAGCTCATTCTTCAGAGACACAAGAAAGGAAGTGTAGCCAGACAGAAATATACCTGGGAATTTTAGTGACCTGCAAGTTGGATGAGTCAACAATAGCAATCAAAAGACAAAGATGATCTCCCACATACTCCCTAGTCCTCTTGCTGTCAGCTATTTTCAGCTTCTACCCACGGAGTCACTCTCCCTCCTAACTCTGTTATTTGAAAATTTGATAAGATGCCTTCTATGTTTGTTCCCAAATCATTGATAAAAATCAATGGGTCAAGCACAGAGCCCTAGGGTACTCCACTAGAAACTTCCTGCCATGTGGACACTGAACCATTAACAATCAGAATAGTGTATTCAATTCTGGGCACCATCTTTCAGGGAGGACACTGATAGTGAAAAGCAACCTGCAGAGGGTGACCAGAAAGCTGAAGGCCTTGAGAAAACCACATGTGAGGAGTGCTTGGAGAAGAGAAGACTTAGGGGATCATGACAGGAATGACTGGCACATCAAAGATGAATTAGGCCCGCCTTGTCCAGTCCCAGTGAGCAGAACACGGAAAAAGCTAAAGAGAGGTAAAGTTGTTATTGTCGCTGTTATTCAGCTTCAGTCATGCCCAGGTCTTTGGGACCTCATTTAGGGTTTACTTGGCAAAGATACTGGAGTGGTTTACCACTTTCTGCTACAGCTCATTTTACAGATGAGGAAACTGGGGCAAATGACTTGACCAGGGTCACACAGCTGGTAAGTGTCTGAGGTCAGAGTTGAACTCACAAAAATGAGTCTTCCTGACTTCAGGCCTGGCACTCTATCCTCTATGCCACCTAGCTGCCCCATTTCCTTGCACGAGGAAAATGCTCCAAACAGAAGTATCTTTAGGTGAAATGGGGTGTCTTGGAAGTTAGGGTGTCCAACCTCACTAAGGGGCTTTAAGCAAAGGATGGATGATCACTGGTTGCCTGTTTTGTAGTTTAATTTCCAGTTTTGGTATAGGTCACATCCTGGTTTCAACACTAACTTGGTGTCTCCTTGTGCTTTTCCTCACTGACTCACTGAAGCACAATTTCTTTCTTATGGGGGAGTAAGGTGGTACAGTGGGTAAAGCACTGGGCCTAGAGTTAGGAAGACTTGAGTTAAAATCTGGACTCAGACAGTTACTAGCTGTGTGACCCTGGGCAACTTCTATCTGCCTAGGTTTATTCAACTGTAAAATGGGGATAATAATAGCACCTACTTCCCAGGGTTGTTGTGAAGATCAAATAATTTAATATTTATTGGAAGCGAATTAATTATTATTTATTTTTAACATTTTAAAAAATTTTGAGTTCTAAATCCTCTCCTTCCACTGAGAAGATAATATGACACTTATTATGCATGTGAAATCATGCAAAACATATTTCCATATAAGCCATATTACAAAAATCAAGAAAAATAAAGTGAGAAAATTATACTTCAATTTGCACTCAGAGTTCATCTCTTTGAAGGTGAAAAGCAATTTTCATCATGACTATTTCTGAGGGATCACTGTATTGATCAGAGTAGCTAAGCGTTTTCACAGCTGATCATCATGACTATGATTTAATATTTGTAAAGTGCTGAGCACCATGCCTGGCTAGGTGCTCAATAAAATGCTTGTTTTCTTCCTCCCTTTTTCAAAACAGGAATATTAATATTGGCACTACTTACCTTAAAAGTACTAAGGAAATATGAGATATTATTATTACTAATGTTAGTTGCTATGAAATCTCTTATGTTCCCAAAGAAGATGGCATGATAATATCTTATTGCTAAAAAGCTCCTGGGCGCCACTTTCTAGCCCAACTCAGTGTTCTCCTCTTCTCCCTGGGGAGGGACAGGTGTCCTTGGACTAACATAGCATAAGGGCCTCTGATGTAGAGAAAGTCTTTCATATTTCTAGATGGATGGGGTAACCTTATCTGCTAAATGCCAACATGACAATATTTATATTTCAAATTAACAAAAAGGTGAAAAAGCATTTATTAACTTACTCTATGGAGAGTACTGTACTAAAGGGACTTGGAAATACAAATAGAAAAGCAAGGGAAAAAAATATAATCTAGAAGGGCAGCTCAAACCTGGAGAGACTTAGCCAAAAGGGGAAAAAACAGTACTGTAATTTCATGTTGTCCTGCCTGTGTAAAAATACACAGCTCCTTCTCTATAGTTCTGCTTTTGCCTCCGGTTGAAAGGGCAGTAGAGCTCTGTGCTCTACTGTAACTACACTGAGACAAAAAGAGGCCAGGGAAAAATAGAGCTGAGAAACTGTTACAAGAAAGTCTAAAGAAAGTGGTCTCAGAGCTCTCATAGGAAGTCAAAAACAAGCATCAGTGAAAAAGTTTCAAGACCATTTGATATAAAGCTAAACTGAAGTTTCATAGTTGAAATCCCAAAGCCAAGTGGGAATGATTCAGAAGCATTCAAAACAGAGCTAGTGGGAATATTAGTGTCAGATAAAGTAATGGCAGCAAAAATTAATAATCAGTAAGAAAGGAACTCAAGCACACCAGGTGTTTCTATTTTTAATAACCTATTCTACAAAATTACCTGCTATATTAAATATTGACCTTTGGAATGTCATCTTAAGCAAAATTTGAATATTGTCTTTATAATAAAGGTTTTACAGATAAGGAAACAGAGTCAGAGAGGTGAAAAATTTGCCCAAGATCACAGAGCTACTATGTAGCAGAGCCATGGCTCAATTCTAGGTCTCCTGATTCTGTCAAGTCAACAAGTATTTATAAATTTAACTTTTTATAAATTTTATAAAATTTCAATTTTCCCTACTATGTGCCATGCTCTGTGCTAAACAGTCTTTTCCATGATACCCCAACGCCTCTTCTACCTTAAAAATATAGTCTTCCAATGAAAGAGAAGCAGACGTTGAGATTCCAATTAGTATAGATACTCCTTTGGCTTTCTACTAATAGGCTACACTTAGAAATCCTATAGTTTAATTGTTACAAAATTAAATGTGGGAGTAACTATGGGGTTGAATTTCTTTAGTCATTTGGGATGTTTAAAAAAAAATGTCCAGAAGGAATGCTTTATTGAAATTCATTCCTCATATCTTTGTCTTGATGAACACTAGTTAATTAGGAAATTAATCCATTGAATTTCTAAGCTGAAGACACTAAAAAATGAATTGGGGTTTATATTAAAAGGTCTTTTTTCAATGTGGAGAAATCATTTCACATCTTCTTACACAAAATAATCAAAATGACATAAAATGACATTGTTAATCACCCTCTTCTCTCTGGGTTTTTGGGACACCACTCTCTCCTGGTTTTCCTCCTTCTTAGTCTCCTTTGCTGTATCCTCATCCAAATCACACCCTCTAACTATAGGTGTCCCACAGAGCTCTGTCCCTGAGGCTTCTTTTCTTCTTCCACCTACTACACACTACTTCATGATGTCATCAGCTCCCATCTTTATGCTGATGATCCTTACATCTACCCATCTTGCCCCAACCTTTCTGCTGACCTCCAAGCTCACCTCTCTAACTGCCTTTCAGACATCTTAAACTCAACACATCCAAGTTATCTCATGATCTTTTTTATATTTATTATTACCCCTAAACCTCTCTCCCCTCTTAACTTCACTATTTCTGTCTAGTGCAACACCATCTTCCCAGTCTCCTAGACTTACAACCTAATTATCATCCTCAACTCCCCCCACATTATCCAATCTGTTGCCAAGGCCCGTCAATTTCACCTTTACAACATCTTTCAAACATTCCCCTTCTCTCCTCTGACACTGCCACCCCCCTGGTGCAGGCAGGCCCTCCTCCCTTCACTCCTAGGCTACTGCAACAGCCGGATGGTGGGTCTGCCTGCTTAAAGTCTCTCTGCCACTGTAGTCTAGCCTTCATTCTGCCACCAAAATGATTCCCCTAAAGCATGGGTTCAACCATATCACTCCCCTCCTCATAAATTCCACAGGCTCCCTCTTGTTTCCAGGATCAAAGACAAAATCTTCTGGCATTAAGAGTCCTTTATAACCTAGTAGTGTTCAAAGTCCTTCATAACCTAGACCCCTCCTACCTTCCTAATCTTCTTAAACCTTACTCTCTACTCTGATCCAGTGACAGTGGCCTTCTGACTGTTTCACAAACCAGACACATCTCCAGGCATTCTATGGTTATCCCCCCACCCTCCATCATGGGGAACACTTTCCCTCCTCCCCTCCAACCACTGACCTCCTGGGCTTCCTTTAAATCTCAACCAAAGTCTCATCTTCTACAAGAAAGCCTTTCCCAATCCCTCTTAATTTCTAGTTCCTTCTTTTAATTATTTCCTAATTATACTGTAGATAAGCTGGTTTGTGTACATTCATTTGCTTAATGTCTCTCTCATTAAACAGTAAACCCTTTGAGGGTAAGGGCTGTCTTTTGCCTCTTTTTGTATCCCCAGGGCTTAGCACAGTGCCTAGCATGTCGGTGCTTAATAAATGTTTATTCAACTGACAGATAACTATCTCTTTTTCTCTCACCCAACCCACTTCTCATCCAAGTTGTTCTGATTCTCTATAATACATCTTCCATCTATTCCTCTATATCCCACCCTTTCACAGCTATCACCCTATAGTTGAAGGTATCATCTCTTACAGCCTCCTAACTGTAGAACAAACTTGCCCCTCTCCAACCTAGTCTTCACATGGTTGCCAATATTATGTTTCTAATTTACCATATCTCCTTTCTCAAAGTTCATCAGTGGTTGTACATTTTACCAGACAACTAAGAGATAGAGAATAAAAAATCAGTGCTCCAACTATTTGTAGAGTACACACACACAGTCTTAGATTATGTAGAGGAAAGCTGCCCTGAAGGCTCTCCTCCAACAAGATGTATTCCAAAGATATCTTGGGCCCTCCTCCAAAAAAATGTTTTCCAAAAATATCTTAAGATTAAACTTGGATCTTTGATGAACATACCTACTGAGATGATATTGATTAACAGATCTTTTGATTATCAATAGTGAATGAAGCCTCAAGCAAAGAGAGGGTCCATCAAAGGAGATCAAGACAATCTTGGAATGTGACCAGATAAAGTGAAAATAGAATAGGAATTCAGTATAGATCCTACAAATCCTACACTTCAAAATGACAATGCTGATTGCATCTTCTAAAAATTCTACAGACCCTCCTCAGTAAGATTCACAACCACTCACCATATATCTTCCTTATTACTCTGAGTCAGGATCTCTGCCCCTATAATTTATCCTATTCCCCAACTAAATTGTTCCTAGCCTATGGAGGGAGGCAAGATAAACCTAACATCTCTTTTCCTGATAACAGCCCATCAGAAATTAGAGAATTAACATGCCCCGCCCCCAGTCATCTTTTCTCCAGACTTAACTCATCTCCATATGATGTTCCTTTCATCGATATAGTAGACTTCCTATAGGAATGCTCTAGCATGTCAATATTCTTCCCAAAATATGGCATCTGCAACATACTACAACTCAAATCTCTGAGTATGAAATGCCATTTCAACTGGGCATTATATTTCTGTTTATATAGCCTAAAATCACATTAGTTTTTCTAGCTATCATGTCACATTATTGAATTATATTGACCTGGTGCCAACTTAAACCTCCAAGTCTTTCGTGCACAATCTGTCTTCTCGCCACTTCTCTCCATCTTGTACTTTTATGGCAGATTTTTTTAAATCAAAGTGCAGAACTTTTCATTTTCATTTATTATGCAGCTAGGTTGATAAAGTTAATTGCAGTTAACTAATAAAGTTAAAGTACAGTTAATAAAGCACTGAATTTGGAGTCAATTTGAATTCATTCAAATAGACACTAGTGATGTGACTCTGGGCAAGTCACAACCTATATCTGCCTCAATTTCCTCATCTGTTAAATGTACCTACTTCCCAAGGATGTTGTGAAAACCAAATGAGATAATATTTGTAAAGTTTGTGAACCTTAAAATACTATAAAATGTTGACAATTATTATCTATATGATGTCTTATTCTGTTAGATTTAGCCTATGGTCCTGACAAAATCTTTTTTAATCTTGATTTGCTCATCCAGTGGGTTAGCTAGTCCTTCTAGTTTCATGTCACTGGAAAACTTTTAAACATACCTATGTTTTCATATTCAGGTCATTCATAAAAACAAGATAGTGTGGTAAAGAGGATAGAGAACCAACTTTGGGGTCAAGAAAAGTATGGTTTAAGTTGTGCCTCTGACACACATTGTGGCAGCTGGGTAGCATTGTGAAGAAAACATTGGACTTAAAGAAAGAAACCTAGCTGCACAATAAAAGAAAATGAAAAGTTCTGCACTTTGATTTTTTTTAAAAAAGCCATAAAAGTACAGGATGGAGAGAGGTGGTGAGAAGACAGATTGTGCACAAAAGTTAGGTCACTTAACTGGTTTCAATCTCAGTTTGTTCATCTGTAAAATGGGGATGGGGCAGCTAGGTGGCACAAAGGATACAACACTGGGCCTGGAATCAGGCAGACCTGAGTTCAAACACAGTCTCAGATACTTACTGTGTGATCCTGGGCAAGTCACTTAACCCTGTTTGCCTCAGTTTCCTCATCTGTAAAATGAGCTGGAGAAGAAAATGGCAAGCCACTCCTGTATATTTGCCAAGAAAACCCCAAATGGGGACATAAAGAGATGAACATGACTGAAATGACTGAACAACAACAACAAGATGGGGATAAGAACCTGACTCCCAGGGTGTTTTGATCAAATAAAATATGTAAATAAAGTGTCATATAAGTGCTAGATATTATAATTATCGTACTGGCTGTATGAATCAGGGAAAATCTTAACCTGTCAATGCCCCATGAAACTTTATATGACCACAAGTTTCAAGGGAGTTGATGATTTAACCAGTAGAACTCCCCCACATCTATGAAATTATAGGTATTAACCACTAAACAAGACAGATGAGGAGGGAAAATCCTGTAGCTGCCACAAGAAACATCATTTCAAGTTGCCACTGATCCATAAATCACCACTTCTTGGACCATACCATTAAACAAGTTCCAAATCCATCTTACTGCACTATTGTCTCATAGACCATGTCTCTCTATTTGGCCCTCTCCATCAGGATAAGATGCCATTTGTCAAACATCCTGTTGAAATCATGATACTTTAGGTCTATGGTATTACTTTGATCTACAGTAACCCTGAAAAAAGAAATAAGATTATTTCAGGACTTTTCTTCATGAAGCCATATTAGCTACTATGATGACATTTACAAATCCCCTAATAGGCCATTCTGGAATTTTGTCATTCATTCTAGTTTCATGCATGGGTTTGCCATCCACATCTTCACCTAAGCTGTTGATAATTACCAACACATAGAGGCCCTAAGTCATGATAGGCTGAGTGATTTGTACCAGATAATATTACCAGCAGGTGTTAGACTTGGAAGCAGAATGGCCAGTATTGCATATTGAAATCCACAGTAGACACACGGAGGAGTCACTTGGTATATTAATATTTACTCATTTGAAACTCTACTATGCCACATTTGCCAAACACATGGTTTTTCATTTTCTTTGAAGCCAGCAATCTTTTGCTGTAAAAGCTCATAGACAGACTGAGGGGACTCTCTCTTCTTCCTATCTTTGATTTTGTACAGTGAAAGTGTGAAAAACACTATGATGGTAGCTTCATGATTCAGCATCTCAATCACATCAGTGTATGAATCACTGAAAATAGGATATGACTTTGTCCCTGAATCACCAATTCAACAAAATTAGTCCATATTTCATAGATTTTCTCATTTTGTCAAAGTGCTCACAGAGGCTCCCTGGTACAAAAAAATACATTGTTTTAGCTTTTAAAAAAAATAGCACAAGCTAGGTTCCCCAGGGTGCCATGTATCCCAAGACATAAAGGGTACAAATGCACAATGAAACAATGCCTTCTCCCCTCCCCACCCTCCATTCCTATTGCAGAAAGGCCAGAATTAAAATCACAATATATATATACACAGTCCAAATCAAGTGATTCAGCTTCCTCATAAAAACAAAAATTCTTTTTTCCTAAAACACACATCTAACCTCATCACTCCCCAACTCAAAAACCTTCAATGGCTTCCCACTGCCATCTATAAGATAAAATACAAATTTACCCTGGCATTTAAGGCCTATTGCCACCTGGCTTGAATCTCCCTTTCTAGCTTTCTTCTCCATTCCTTCTGTTCACACACTCCATACTGCAGCTATAAGAGGCCTCAGCCTGACTTGTCACATAGGTCCCTTAACCTCTTTGAGTTTCAGGTTCTTATTGTATAGTATATCAAGGGACTGGAAGAGATGAACTCGAAGGTCCCTTCCAGCTTTAGATTCTATGATTCTGTGATCCTAGGTGGGAAGAAATCACCTCTGTCTGGAAGGATCCTTGGTCTATATCGGATGCCAGTTATTTAGACGGTAACTATATAAATATCCCCTTAAGGCAAAGTAACAAGCATTTATATGGGCTAGGTACATGCTAAGCACTGGAGATACAAATAAAGCAATAGGAAAAACAGTTCCCAGCCCTCAAGGAACCTACATTTTAATGGCAGAAGACAAAATATAAAAGGGATCTGAAAAGGGGGTAAGAGGGGAAAGGTACCAAGTCTCTCTCTGCATGGAAAATTGAAGGAGAGTCAGGAGGGGAATAAAAGTAGGCTGGCCTGGGCCCCTCCCCAAATCACTAATAGGGGAAGGGAACAGCATGGTGGAGGGATGTTCCAGTGAAGAAATCCCAGGCACTAGGGCAAGATGGCAGCAGAGGCATTGTGGTAAAGTCTGAAATGTCAGAAGCAAAGCTGGGAAGGGAATTAAAGTTGGCTATGCTAAGCCTCCTAATTTATCAATATCGTTTTTCAAATGCTTTCAACTTCAGTATCAAAATGAAGGTTATTATACAACTGGGCAATTCATGAACTCATCAATCAAGAGGGGCTGGAATAAAAAAAGTCTCACAGGATCATATAAGCAGATTTGGAACTAATGGGTTTCCTCCTTTTTTTTTTCCTTTAAACACTAACCATTACACAGGGATCTGGGTTTCTTTCCTTTTGATTTAATTAGAAGTTGAAGTGAAGCATTAGCTCAAAGGTCTCATACAAAGTGCTAAATAATTAAATCAATTGGATATTTCACGTTTTAGTGCACATCTTATTATGGTCTATAATGATTTAGAACTATAAGCATCTAGGCAATAACAGGTTATCTCTGCTTTCAGCTCTTATTCAACAATTTTACAAGGTTTAGGTCCAACACTCACATTTATACATGTCGTAACCTAGCAAAAAGTATTCTTTGAAAAATATGGTTCATAGGATTATAGAATGAAAGAATCATGGAGTCTCAGAATCAAAAGAAGCTTTAAAAGTAATATGGTATAATGTCCCTAAAAGTGGTTCATCCAGCTTTCATGTGAACATCACCTATAACTGATTTGCTTTTAACTGATTGCTTTTAATAGAAGTCCATTCCATAATGTAGTTGGTATAATTGTTTGGAAGTCTGCTCTTGTTACTGACCTGAAATCTATTTCTACTGGTCCTAATTCAACATTTTTGGGCAACATAAAACTACCTACTACCAGATCTGATGACCCTTCTGATACTGCAAGACAGTAATTATATTCTAACTTCTTAAGGAAATACATAACTAATTTCTTCAACTGTCTCTCCCCTAAATTCCCTCCATATAATCTGATTAGCTCTCTTTTGGACAATATTCCATCTTGTCAAAGTTCCTTCCTAAAGTGTAATCACATGTTAACACTTTATGAGATGAGGATTTCTTTAGGGTTTCTATACTGGGGAAAAAAAATGGGGTTTTGCCTAGAAATTGAGGGTAGGAGATCAGATCCCTGGAAGATAAGGAGAGAATGATGTAAGAAAAATCTAAGGGAGAATGGAGGAGTTGGAAAACACATTGGCAACAGTCCAAATCAGAGTCACTGATCTTGTCAAGATTCAGAGGTTCAAAAAATGCCTGAGTTGGAAGAGCCTTTAAAAATTAGCAAACCATTACTGAAGAAGAGGATAAAGGAAGATAACAGTGTCTAAAAGAGTGAAATGCAACAAATGGAAAATGAACCTACAGAAAGCCTGACTTGAAGCCCAACTAAAAAATGTCTCACAAATGAAACTGTAAAGATAGGGAACATAAAAGAGAATTGTCAACATTTTCATAAGAACTGATTCACATTATTAATGACAGCGGAACAACAACACTCAGAGGGAGGCAGGGGAAGTCTATAAACCTGTTTTTAAGGGGAAAAAACTATACATACATAAATCTACATACTGACAACTATATTTCAATATAATTGGCTTCCTCTGTAATCCTATATATTTTATATATTCAAAAATATTCTAAGAAAGGGCCCATAGGTTTCAACCAACTGCGAAAGGAGTCCACAACAAAAAAAAGTTAACGCCCCCTCCTCATCAGAAACCTCAGTCTTGGATTGCTATATGAGAAAGGGAAAGAGGAAGATAAGAAAACAAATGAATCTGACCAAATACAAACAGAAAAAAATCTCTGCTGGAAGTGACATAATTGTAAAGGCACATAAAAATTTATATTCAAGGTATTTCAGACAAGATAATTTTGAAAGAAAGAAAAAAAATGATCAGATTATTACCCAAAGAAGGTAAATAAAGAAGAGACATTGGTAACTAGAGACCAATACTGCTACTTTCTCATCTCTATAAAATCTTTTATAGTCAGGAAGCCTCTTCTTCCCAAGTTCAAATCTGACCTCAGACACTTACTTTCTAACCCTGTTTGCCTCAGTTTCCTCATCTGTGAAATGAGCTGGAGAAGGAAATGGCAAACCACTCCAGTATCTTTGCCAAGAAAATCCCAAATGGGGTCACAGAAATTCAGATCCATCTGTAAAACAACTGAACAATAAACAACACACTAAAAATATGAAAAGAGAACAAACGTGCTTTTGTAGATAATTCTCTATAGCAGACTACATCTTTAGTCATATCATTAGCTTAGAAGTATAGAAAATAGGAGATCTCCCTGTTTGTCATTTGTTGATTACCAGAAAAAAAGAGAAAGGAAAAATTTTGCTCGAGCAAAATGAAGTTTTAAAGGCTCTTCCCATATAACACCCCTTGATAGATGCAACTACAGAGATAATTTTGTTCAACAATCAATTATCAACTGAAGCAAAAAGCTGTGAAATATATATATATATTTTTTCTATCTGTAGCCCTGTATCTATACACATATGTACATACATACACAGAGGTGCATCCTCATAGCTCTGGCACTGTGAGTACAATGCTGGGCTGAAGTCAGGAAGACCTGAGTTCAAATATAGCTTCAGACACTAGCTGTGTGACTGAGCAAGTTACTTTAAGTTTCTCTCAGTTCCCCAAAAGTAAAATGGGAAATAACAGTACCTACCTCCCAGGGTTGTTGTGGGGATCAAATATTTGTGAAACATTTAGTACTATGCGCAGCAGAGAGTCGGTGCTGTATATATACTTATTCCCTTCTCTTCCCCTCCCCCCCAATTCATTAAAATTGTTTCACCACTGTTATGGATAATGTCTTAACACAAACCTCTTCAGTTCCCAAAACCTCTACCTTTATTCTACCTCAACTATGCAAAAGGATGGTCACATGCTAGAACTAACTTTTTCACCCATAAGTGTTCTATTCCTTAAACAAGAACTCTGAAACTTCCTTTATATATATGGCCATAACCTCCCTTCTTTTCCTCCCTCTCTCCTTCCCTCCATCTTTCAGTCTCTCTCTCCCCCTCCCTCATCCTTACCATGATCCCTCTGAACCTCAATGCTTTACCAAGGCTATTGCCCTCACTCTGACTTTCCTTTCCTTCTAACCTTGACTGTGTAGTTAACCAGTTCAGTGACAGTCCTCCTCACCTCTTTGCCCTCTACCACTTGTAGCCTAGATTATAGGACTCCCTCATCTGCTTGTTTTGCTCTTATTCATATGCCACTGAACAGTGCTAGAAGAATTCACATAAACATGCTAACTAGATCCACCACAAATTGGTGTTATTTAATCCCAGCAAGCCCCCACTGCTACAAGGCATCCTTTCACTCTCCAACACACTTCCCCCAAGCAGCTATTCTAAACCTTATCTTCTCTTCCCAGCCTCCCACACCACCCCTCCCTCTCAGAAGAAGACCTCTTCTCTCATCCCTCACTGAGAAAACAAGTCACTCACAATTAGTGCCCTTTTTTCTCCTACTTAAAATTCCTTAGCATCATTCTCTCCTTGCTCCAGTTTCTGATGACTAGGTATTCCCTCTCCTCACCAAATCCAACTCCTCTGTCTGTATGTGCCTGTGATTCCATCCCCTAATGTCTCCCCTGGCAGCTTGACCCCCAAATCATTCCTGTCCTCTTATTTTCAATCTCTTCCTATCCTCTAGCTCCTTCCTGGATGCCTACATGCCCAAGTCTCTACCATCTTCAAAAATGTCTGATTTGACCCTAACCCTCAAAGTATCAACCTATACCTCTCCACCCTTTTACAAACTCCTGGGGAGAAAAACTTTATATTCATTGCTTCCACTTCCTCTCCTGTCATTCACTTTTCACCTCCTCACAAGCTGGCCTTCTTCCCTCTTTCAACAGAGATTGGCTTTGCCTAAAAGGAAACAAAGCTGTCCTGGGACCTGATTGGCCCAGGCTTCCCCAACATAGCTTCCTGGCCACCCAAAGGCACAAAAAGTCCCAGCCCTGTGAGTCCAGGCCTTTCCCACTAGGTATATTTCTGAAGACCATAAAAGTAACCATGGGCTTCATCATATTTTGCCCTGATGACCACACACATTTCCTCCTTTTGTTAACTATTCAATGACTTGAGAGCATCGCACTTCATCCCAACATCAAACCTGAACTGAGAGAGTGCCAATATTAGAACTTCCTTAGTAAGAACATCAGTGTCCTCATCTGTAAAATGAGGATAATACAAATTCTCTGCTGTGAAATACTGTGGCATAAAGCAATTACCTTCATGATGCTATATAGTGGTAAATTATCTCAGAAGACTCAAAAGGAAAGGTTCCAAAATGGAAAGGTGCATGAGGAATACCAAAATGACGTGAAGATATACAAACTTCAAATGATCTCAGAATTATAACCAGAACAGTGTCCAATCATGATCTCCAAACACTGATAATAAAACATACCTCCTACCCTTTGGCAAAGAATAAGTCACAGAATGAGGCAAGCATTCGGACGAAGGAGGACTTCTACTTGTGGTGGGTAATGATAGATAAGGGAAAAAAAGCATCAAAAATATTTTTAACTGCACAGAAGGAAATAAAATAGTACAGAAAGGGACACAGAGCAACTCTGTTACTATATTCAAACTTAATATATGTCAAAAATAAACATAAAGCTTCACAGTTTTTAATGTGTGTTCATCATTTGGATTCTTCTTTGTATACTGAAGTAGTTGCGTTCACTAGTGATACTTAAGGTCACAATAAAAAAGTAAAATGTGAAAGAAAAATTAATGCAATACTCTCTAAAAAAAATTGCTAAGTAAAAATAACCTATAGTATGATACCAAAGATGATTTGCCCAAGAAAAGTGATATTTTAAAAAAAAAAAAAGAGCATACAGGATATACATAACAAGAGAAGGAGACAGGCTGGTCATATAATGAGTCAGTCATAGAAATTAGATCTAGAAAGGACTTTAGCCTTATATCATGCACTCCAATCTTCTCATCTTACAGATAATGTAACTGAGGCTGAAGAAAGGAAGTAACTTGCTCAAGGTCACAGAGGTAAGAGAGATAACAAATGCACAGTCCAAGCCGAATGAAGACCTCTAGCACACTGGGAAGATCATCATGGTGGATCATGGAATGACACTGACATAAAACATACAGGATGAAAAATGCATGGATGGGTTTCAATATTATAGAGTTTCCACAGTGAAGAAATTATAAATCCATCTGAGTATCAAGTAAAATGCAAGTAGTTGGGGATTTTCGGGTTTAGGTCTAGGTTTACTTTAGAGATTTCCTGAAGGTCACTTCTAGTCTTTCAAATGTTTATAGGCTTCAAAATGGATTATGTAATAAAAAGACAGGATTTGAAATGCGTGGCCCAAGGCAGCGCAGAATTAAGTCACTTACATCAGCTCTGTTTCACTGCCAACTACAGCTGCAGAAGCCAGCCTTTCCCTAGAATGCTAATGATGCCCCAGTTCCCAGGGACAAGGCACTGAAGTGACAAGGACAATGCGCTTTTTGCCTACCTTAAACATAGCAACTAGCAGGGCATACAAGCAGTGAGATAGAACTCCTGCTGAAATGATTCCAAAGGAGAACTCAATCAGGCATCAACTCCTGTCAAGTTTATTTTTGAAATGTTCCTACTTTCTCCGTCTATTCTTTCCTCTTGTGCCCATCACATTCATCCTACAGTTCCCAGTCCTACACTTGAGTGCCCCACATGCATCTCAAACACAATACATGCCACACTGAACATACATCCCCTTAAACCTACTTTCCTTCCCTTCTCTCATGTTTGGATTCTCCAGAGTTGTCTCTGACACAAGAGTCTCCCACACCTACCATATCTGATCAGTTACAAGTGCAATACTGTTTCCCATCTTTCCCCTCCACATCAGCTGCCTGGCCCCTAGCCAGGCAGTTAAGTGGTAGTGACTATAGAGTGCTGGGCCTGAAGTCAGGAAGACCCGAGTTCAAATACAGCTTCAGACACTTACTAGCTATGTGAACCTGAGAAAGTCAGTTAAATCAATGGTACAAACTCAATTAGAAACAGGAGCCATCAAATCCTATAGGACACATAATGACTTAGAAAATCACACATAAACATTATGCTTTATTGTATTTTTATTTAAGTTATTAAATATTTTCCAATTACATTTTAATCTGATTCAGCAGCTCTCTGGTGTGTTGAGGGCCACATGCAGGTGACACCTCTGACAAACCGCCTCAGTTTGATAGAATTAGGAAAATTTGGAAAAAGATATGGGGAAGAAAGATAATGAGTTTATGTCTCCAGACATCCTAAGTAGTTGATAATATTGGACTGAAGCTCAGAGGAGAGACTGTAGATATAGTAGTCATCTGTATAAAGATGTTAAACCTGTGGAGGCTGATAAGGTTACCAAAAGAGTGAGTATAAAGGGAGAAGAGAGCCCAGGACAGAACACCTACAATTAGGGGGCATGATGTGGCTGATGAGCTAGTCAAGGAGACAAGAAAGAGATGTCTAACAAGTAGGAGGTGAGCTAGGAGAGAGCTGTGTCACAAAAACCCAAGAGGGGGAGGAACTCTGCTCCACTTCTGTCCTCAGTGGGTTATCATGAAGAAAGTACTTTGTAAACTAAAAGGAATGTACAATGTAAGATGTCATCATCCCCAGTGTTGGGATGACCTGGGGAATCAAATCTGGGCTCCAACACTTCGCACCATACCCAGAAACACCTGGCCGTGTAACCTCGAGCAAGTTACTTAACCCCAATTGCTTTTAAAAAAAAAAAAAAAGATGTCATCATAACACTCCTAAGTCACAGAATATCAGACTTGCAAGGGACCTCCAAAAGTTGCTAGTTGAACCCAATCTTGTGCAGAAATTCTCTCAACATCATCCCTGATAAACAGTCAGTCATGCTCTGTTGAATTCCTCTCTAGCAAGCGGCAACCCACTACTTTCCAAAGGCAGCCCATTATATCTTTAGACAGCTCTAAATTTTGGGAAATTTATCCTTATGTTTGTTAGTTTGTTTGTTTATTTATTTATTTTATCCTAAAATGTGCCTAAAACTTTCTTCCCACCATCTCTAGCTTTATCTTCTGGAGCCAGGCAAAACAAGCCTAATCCCTCCTCCCCATATCAGTCTTTCATATATTTGAAGATAATGATAATGTCCTACATTACATCCTTTCTCCAGGCTTCACATTTATTCAACCAATTTATATGTGTATGTGTATATACATGTGAGTGTGTGTATATGTACACATACATATATGTGTATATACACATGTGTATACGTATATATACACACATATTCATTCATTTATTTGGCAGTATTTCCACTTCCCTCAAATCTTGGCCAACTATCTCTGAATGTGTTCCAATTTGTCAACAACCTTCCCAGAATGTGGAAGCTGTCTTTATCCCTATATTCATCCACTGATAAGGGGGGAGATAACAGCCATTCTAACTACTCATCAAGACTCAAACTCCCTTTCAAAGCTTAGTTACCTCCATCTTCATCTCCTGTGACTATCACTGGATCCCAGTATGAAACATAGAGGAGGCAATGCTCATTGATACTGCCAAAATACAAGTTTCTCCTCAGAATCTGAGGAGTTTTGCTTATCTTTGTTTATTTGCTACCAGAGTTCTCTTCTTTTTTTTTTCCAGAGAGGAGGGTAGGGGATATGGAGAAAAAAAAGAAAAATAGTTAATTTAAATTTTTTTAATTAAATTAAAACAATTAAATATATTTCTCCCCAATTGACTGGGTGGCAAAGTGAAGAACTCAGAGAAAAGAAAAAAATTGTTAACTTTGTGGATTCAATATCACTAAGAGCTATAGATTTTCAGTTTTCTATCCAGGTAAGAAGATCCATAAAGAAAACCTGATATGGACACTTAAATTCAAGTGCTTTCCATCAGCCAAGCAATTTTCAAGTAATCACATCTTAGACCTCAAACAAGAGAGACCATTTAAAGTATAATACTTTTGCCAGCCATTTGAAATTTCCCAAAATGAGTGGTGAATACTGACATCTGAAGTATGACATCAAGGTTTCTAGAGCAGTAGTGAAGCCTAAATGCCATTATCCTGCTGCCTAACATCAGCTTCTTTTGTAAAACTGGAAGAGAGGAAGGGCAAAAGAAGACGGGGTCAAGCATCAACTACGACTAGATATCACTAGCTGGTGGAGTTGCAGAATAACCACTATAACCACAGCTATATACAAAAGGTTAACTCAACCACATCACTGACACTGGCAGTTCACTCTCTCTCTCTCACACACACACACACACACTCTCTCACACACACACACACACACTCACACATACACACACATTTTTCAGAGCCTTTGTAATGATTTCTGTGGCCTTATAAGTACAAATCCCCAAGCTGAACACTGCCAGATTAAAATCTGTAAACAAATAAAGAAAACAAGGAAAAAAAACCAACATGGAATTAATTTTAAATACCTGAATAGGGGAACAGAAAGGAATCAGTATATAAAGGAAGTTGGCTGCCAGTACATAATCAATTTAATTCAACAAATATTTAATAAGTTTCAGCATACAAGGTGCATGATATTAGGAACTCAAAGAAAAAAATCAGCAATAAGTCATACTGCTAAAATGATTTAAGGTTTGTTAAATAGTTTCTTCACAAGAGACCTATAAGATAGGCACAAAAGTAATAGCATCCTCATTTTATAGAGGCAGACCCTCAAGGTGAGAAATGTTTGGTGACTTGGCCAGGATCACAAAGCTCTTGAGGGCCAGAGTCAGGGTCACAGGATCAGAGATGCTGTGTCCCTTTTAGTTAGTGACTACAACTTCAGAAAGACTCAAATAGTAGAGGTCAGAAAAGACAAAGCTTAGCTATCTGAGGGATAAATGCAAAATGACTCATGGGAAGAAATAAAAGGAGTAAAACTATGTACAGACTCACCAAAGGATGGTCAAAGGGTGAGGGATATGGATGGAAGCTATATTTCTGGATATAAGAGCAAGTGGCTAGAAGTGATCGTAGACAATAAAGTTGGTGTTAAGTCTATTCCCTCTGTTCTTCAAGAGTATGAGAGTCTTACAGTAGTCAATGATTATAGCAAACTACTGTTTGATAAACCCAAAGAGCCCAGCTTCTGGGATTAAGAACTCACTTTTTAACAAAAATTGCTGAGAAAACGAAAAAACAATATGACAGAAACTGGGCACAGACCAACATCTGGCACCATATGCCAAAATAAAGTCCAAATGGGTACACAATTTAGGTATAAAGGCTGATACTATAAACAAATTTGGGGAATAAGGAATACTTTATCTGCCAGATTTATGGAGAATGGAGGAATTTATGACCAAACAAAAGATAAAGAACATTATGAAATGCAAAATGGATAATTTTGATTACATTAAATTGAACTGTTTTTGCACAAACAAAGCCAATGCAACCAAGATTAGGAGGGAAGCAGAAAACTGGGAAAGAATTTTTACAACTATTATCTCTGATAAAGGTCTCATTTCTAAAATATATAGAGAACTGAGTCAAATTTACGAGAATACAAGTCATTCCCCAACTGATAAATGGTCAAAGGAGATGAACAGGAAGTTTTTGGAGGAAGAAATTAAAACTATCTATAATCATATGAAAAAAGTGCTCTAAATCACTACTGATTAGAGAGATACAAATCAAAACAACTCTAAGGTACCACATTATACCTATCAGACTGGCTAACATGACAAAACAGGGAAATGATAGATGGTTGGAGAAGATATGGGAAACTTGGAACACTGATTCATTGTTGGTGGAGCTGTGAGCTGATCTAGCCATTCTAGAGAGCAATTTAGAACTATGCCCAAAGGGCTATAAAAATGTACATACCATTTGACTCAGCAATACCACTTGTAGGACTGTATCCCAAAGAGATCATAAAAATGGGAAAAGGACATACATGTGCAAAAATATTTATAGAAGCTCTCTTTGTGGTGGCCAAGAACTGGAAATTGAAGGGATGCCCATCACTTGAGGAATGGCTGAACAAGTTGCGGTATATGAATGTAATGGCATACTACTGTGGTATGAGAAATGATGAGCAAGCGAACTTCAGAAAAACCTGGACTTACATGAATTGACGCTGAGTGAACAGAACAAAGAGAAAATTGTACATAGTAACAGCCACAGTGTGTGATGATTGATTTTGATAGACATGGCCCTTTTCAGCAATGCAAGGACCTAAAACAATTCCAAAGGACTTATGATGGAAAATGACATCCATATCCAGAGAAAGAACTATGGAGTCTGAATGCAGAATGAAGCAGACTATTTTCTTTTTTGCTTTGTTTTTTCTTTCTCATGGTTTCTCCCATTGGTTATAATTCTTCTATGCAACATAACTAATGTGAAAATGTGTTTAATAGGAATGTGTATATCGAGCCCATATCAAACTGCATGCTGTCTTGCAGAGAGAGAAAAAATTTAAAACTTGTGGAAGTGAATGTTGAAAACTAAAAATAAATTAATTAATTGAAAAAAATTTATAAATACAAAAAAAAGGTGTATGAGAGTCTTTAAGGCTCCATTTAAATATGCTTCTTCCAGGAAGGTTTCAGTAATCTGCCCTTGCTAAAAGTGATTTGTACATAGTTCTGGCCAAATCGTTCTGACTTTTGCTCAAGAAATTCAGTGAAATTTATGTTTAGATCTTATTTCTCCTTATTAGTCCAAGTTTCTGGAGCGTTAAGGACTTACTTCATTTTTATGTCAACATGTTCACTGATAAATGAACAAACTGATGATAATAATCTATCACAAGAGGAGTATGGCACTTAATTTTCAAAATATTTCCACAACAGTGATCTCATTGGTGCCTCATACCAACCCTATCTGGAGAAAGACAGAAAAAAAAAGAAATGAGAAAAGGCAAGAATTATTAGTCCCATCTTACAGATGAAAAAACTGAGACTGAGCAGTAGGAAGCAACTTGCCAAAGGTCATGGAAAAAAGAAGAATCCAACTTCATTTCTAGTTAAGAAAATGGCACTAAAATCTTGTCTAAAAGAAAAGACTTACCTAACAGCACCATATGCCAATGGTTTCATGATCTCTTCAAAGCAGGCATACCCTAAATCACTATATACTAAAACCCCTCATCTGTCAAACTGGGATAATATTACTGGCACTATATGCCTCACAGGGATTTTGTGGGGGAAGGCACTAGAAGTCTAGATCAGAAAAAGGCTCATGCTGAAGGTAGAACTTGAAATAAGTCTTGCAAGATTCAACTCTTTGTTAAGCCTTGTAAGAAAGCAGGAAGAAGGTGTGTATTCTAGGCTGAGAGACTCCAATTCTTTCTCAGACAGACACTAGGTATATGACCCAAAGCAAGTCACTTAACCAAAGTCTCAACTGTCTCATTCATAAAATGGGCATCTATTTCACAAGATTGTTGTAAAAATCAAATGGGACAATTTACATAAAGCACTTTACAAAATATCTAATATGCTATATGAATGAGCTCTTATTAAGATGTTTATTAATAGTATGTTAATCACATTCTGTCTACCAGGCTAGTTCCACTGTCAAAACAGAAACAAAGTTAATTAGATTGACTCCTTAAGGTTGGAAGACTAGTGGCTGATAAGGACAGTGAAAGGAGAGACTCTGGATGCCACAGATCTCATTCAAGACTCATAAGCCAAGGCTCAGTGGTCACTTCTCAGGAGGTTGTAGAAGGTATTCTCATTTACACAGTTGTTGAACCACAAGGCCAGTCCCTTCTAACTTTTAGATTCTGCCTCTCAGTGAGAACAATTCTTCCCTCCTAAAGGCTTACACATTATCCTTTGACTGGCGTGGCCTACAATTTTACGCCAGTGTCTTGACTTCAAGTCTAACACTTGTTTTCATATATTTTCATTTTGTGTTCTCTCTCTCCAGGTCATTCTTGGGGAGTATAACATCTCCCTGACAAGGGTGTCACCCCACTTCTGCTTGAACACATTCTCCAATGACATTACCCTGGGAGTCAGTTCTGAATGTCAGGAACCTCCTCCCAACCCAGGGCTAGGACCCACCTGCTATATAAAAAGTAGTCCTTTTGCCTGTGCCTGAACAGTGATACCTTCAGGACCATTTCTAATGAGAAGAAATTTTCCTCTATTTCTTCACACTTTCTCTTGTATCATGTTAACAATCCCCTCTAGGGGACAGTGTAGGCTCCCTCTCAATACTCAATATTCAAGAGACTGAACAATCTCATTGATTCTGGAGCTTCTTTCATGAGGCATACTCCATCACAACTCTTGCATTCCCACCTATTAACTCTTGTTCTTGTCCTTCCAAAAATTTCGCAGAGAGGGTCAGCGCAGTGTGCTAGAAGCCTTCCTTACTGTCTCCTGACATGGCAAGCATACCAGTGGGGTACTCTGGCTGTCCACCTGTCATTCCTCCATCATGTCCTTTACTCCTGTGTTTCAGAGCTGTCTGCTTATACCTATCATGTGTCTCTCCAGGCCCTCTGTGTGACGCTCATTTTTAGCTCTTCTGAGGCAGCTGTACTAAAGTATGTTAGTCTTGAAAACACAAGCCTTTTTGCAAAGCTTTTTTTACTAACTGCTAACTTCTATGAAAGTAAAGACCCATTTTTTCCTCTCAGCAGCAGGGTAAAATACACAGTTACTTAAAATATCTAAACCTCTTCAAGGTTATGAACTGGGGAAAAGCTATTGCTAACTAGCCCCAGTGCCAGCCCATGGATCAAATTAATAGATGGTCTTAAACAAAACTGCTAAAGTTCTTTTAGAATAATATTTAGTTCTGGAACCCCTGCAGACAGCTGTTGCAAAAGTCTGAAGCATTATTTCTATTAATTCTGACAAGGCCTCAATGACCAGGGGAGGAATTAAATGTGACCATCTGATGCTGCTTCTTCTTCCTTTCCCAGGTTCCCCATGGCCTTTGTATTTTGTTACATCTCTCATGTCTAATTTCATTCTTGATAGATTTCCAACACTACTGCTACCAACCTTTTTCAGCACTGGGGTCAGTCAGCAGGGACCTCTTCTACGTTTAGACACTATGAAAATGACCACAGTTTTCCAAAGTTTTGTTATTTTTCTCAGGGTTAAAATCTGTCTAGTAGGTCCACTGTCTTCTCAAAAAAGGTCTAAATTTATACATGTAGGACAATAGCTCCCATTTCCATATGGCTTTAACGTTTACCAAACCTTACAGGGATTATGACTTCCATTTTACACTAGAGGAAACTGAGGCTCAGAAATGTAAAGTGACTTGCCCACAGTCACAGATTTTAAGTGCTGGGCCATCATCCAAACCCAGATCACCTGCTCTCCAAGTTTATGAGTCCATAACACCATGATTCTCTTTCCTCTCTTCTCTCTAAAAAACATGCAGAGGAATGTCATCAGGATGGTCAAGAATTTCAAGATCATGAGACATAAGCACTGTGTGAAGGACATAGCTCTGTTTAGCAGGAGAAAACATGGTGGTGACCTGATAGCTATCTTTTTTTTTTTTTAATTTGAATGTGCTGAATTTATGTTAAATAATGTTTTTAGCTATACTAGTGACTAGAGTTGTTCATAAAATAAGATAGTTGTCTTCAAATATTTCCAGAGCTGTAATGTGGGAGAAAGTTGAGACTCTGGTTCCAAAGGGCAGAACCAGGTGCAGCAGGGAAAGTGATGGTGAGGTGAATGAAGCTCAGTGTGAGAGAAAACTTCATAACAAGCCACAGTTTATAAAAAAATGAATGAACTACCACAGGAGGCAGTTAATACTCAAGGTCTTCAGATAGAGGGAGGCTGGACCACTTATCAAGATGCTACAGAGTAGATTCTAAGTCAAGTGTGAGCTGGACTAGATGATCACTGAGGCCTCATGAAAGTGTAAGATTCTAGAACCTCTACAACAGAGACTGTGAATGTGGATACTGGACATCAGTCAGTCAATAAACATTTATTAAGTACCTACAATGTTCCAGGCCATATTGCTAAAGTTCTGGCAATAGAAAGGCAAAAAAACAGTCCCTGTTCTCAAGGAGTTCACAGTCTAAAGAGGAAGACAACATGCAAACAACTGCGCAAACAAGCTAAATACTCAGGACAAACAGGAAATAATCAACAGAGGGAAGGCACTAGAATTAAGGGGGATTGGGATAGGCTTCCTGAAGAGGGTGGGATTTTAGCTGGGACTTCAAGGAAGCCAGAAAACCCAGGAAGCAGAGATGGGGAGGGAGCTAATTCCAGGAATGGGGAGCGGCCAGTGAAAGAGACAGAACATGATGTAGGTTAAACAGCCCAGGACTTGAAGTTGGAAGACAGGGGTTCAAGTCTCAGTCACTTTACTTCTCTGATGAGCAATGGACTGGGACTCCAGAGACAAACAGTCCAGCCTAAGTTCTGCCACTCTGTTATCATTTGCTGGGCATCAATTTTTTCATCTACAAAATGAGGATTTGGACTAGGTCATCATCTCTTTGTACCTCTAAATCTATGAGTTTATAAAATGAGGATGAAAAGAGTTAATCCCTTACATTTGTTTAGTACCTCAGTTTCTAACGTATACAAAGTAAGCCCAAGGAGAATGGTATTATTCCTGCTTTACACATGAGAAAATTGAACCTCAGAGAAATAGAGAGATTTGGCTAGTTAGTAATACTTGCATACCTGTGTGCTTGATTACCTGTCTCAAATTTGCTGTAAAGATTAAATGAGTCAAGAAATATGAAAGCACTCTTGAAATAAAAGTCTGTAAAATGATAGATACTATTAGCAGTAATTTAGGCAGAGCCTTGTTCTCCTATAAAAGGATATCCAGGACCTGCTAAAAAAAAAAAAAAAAAAGGATATCCAGGACCTGCTATCTAATTGTCCCTGCTTGCTGCAGCTGCTTTGGGGGGCTTACAGGTTTCCACAGAAGATAAAGTGTCTAGCAAATGCTAAAAATAACAGGCCTTTCACTCAGTATGGCTAAAGTAACAAAATGGCAGGCATAACAAGGTCTAACTTGCGGAGGCCTGAGGAAGGAAGCAAGGATACATCTGAATTATAGTCACCAAAGGGTCAAGGATACATTTGCCATTCAGTCAGCAAAGGGTAGACGAGGTAAAATGATCTTAAGGTCACAGCAAGGAAAGTGAAGGCAAGATTGATGATGTACCAACAGGTGAACCTCCTGACCTGGTACCCAGTTTATTCTAGGTTTTCACTATTTATTCTAATTCAGTGAGGGGACACCTGGAGGGTTATCCCTCTAGGGCTGTTCCCCAATGCTAATGAAGGCAGGTGTTTTACAGAAAGGGGCAGTGTCTCTAGTGTGTCTAACTGATTGGTTTCCCATTTCTGATGTTACTGGCAGTGAGGTGCCAACTGGCAAAATTAACTGGAGCATGGAAGACTCTGGTGTGGAAGGTTGCAAGCACAGAAAATTCCTTAAAGGGCTCCTAGGAAGTATACACAAGAGGAGGAACAAAGAGAGCCTAACAATGTATGACCTAGAAAACCAGACGTTCTTTTAAACTATCACAGTAATTCTCAACAAATCACCTTTGGAAATGAGGAGACAGAACACCAAAGTGCTATCGTTCTATGTCCTTTAGGCCTATGAAGAACTGGCATTCTATATTCCAAGGTTATTTCTAGAGCTAACATTCAACATCTCTATGACACCTATTTAAAACTCAAGTCACCTGGAAGAGCAGAACTGTTTTAACACGGTTCCTTTCTTCTAAATGGTGCTGAGCCTTCACACTAACATAGAGACAATGGTTATTTTGGTTGATATGTTATAATTTGGAGACCAATCTGAAATCATTTCACTAATCCAAGGGGATCAATGACCAAAGATTCCACTTTTTAGCTGTTTGCTCATGCTGAAGCTAAGCATTCTATCCTAAAAATTAAAAAAGCATTCTATCCCAAAATGTCCCTTCCACTCCAACTTCTACCTTGTAAAATATTCCCTGGACATTTTTCTTTTAATATTTCTTGAAATACAGTATCTGAGCTCTCTTTTTTTGGTCATGGCTTTCAAATATTCCATTGATTCCTAAATTTTTCCTCCTTGATCTGTTTTTCAGGTCCTATGAAATACTGTACATTTTCTTTTTTTTTCAGCCTTTTGAATGAAAAAAACTGACCAGATCTCTTAGAACCAGAGGACAAAATTGAAATAGAAAGAATCCACTGGTCACCTCCTGAAATCCCAAATGAAAACTCAGTTTTTATATCAAAGACAAAGCCAGAGCTCCCAGGTCAAGAAAAAAACACCACAAGCAGCCAGAATGAAAGAATTCAAGTACTGAGGAGCCATGGTCATGATCACACATGATTTAACAGCCACCACTATAAAGGAGTAGAAAGCCTGGAATAGGTCACAGGGGTGGGGAACCTGGGGCCTTGAGGACACAAGTAGCCTTCTAGGTCCTTGGGAGTAGACTTCTGACTGAGTACAAGTTTTACAGAACAAATCCTTTTATTAAGGGGATTTGTCCTGTGAAGTTTGGATTCAGTCAAAGGGCCATACTTGGGGATCTTAGAGGACCACATGTAGCCTTGAGGCCACAGTTTTTTCACCCTAGACAGGATATTCCAGAAGGCAAAGGATATGAGCTTACAGCCAAGAATAATTTAACTAGCAAAACTCAGTATAATATTGCAGGGGGAAAAAATTCATCAATGTATCCATCCCTAACACTATGCAGAGTATGCCTAATAAATCCTCTCCTGAACAGAAGTGAATCCCCACCCCACCCCCACCTTAGGTTATAAAAAGACAAATAGAGGATTTGGGTTGGCCTCCCAAAAATCTCAACTGAGGAAAGTCAGAACAAAACCACCCTAGGATGTAGCTTTAATTTGGTAAAAGGACCTAGGTAAAGAAAAAGAAAAAAGAAATCTCTGCCACCCTAGACCATCACTGATACCATAGGCTCAGAAAAGTGGTTTTTTCCTGACAACCCAAAGATTTGTCTTTTTGTTTGGAATATAAAATGTCAGACCTAAAAGGGTCCCTAGAAAAACATAACACATAATGTTAAAACATTAAACACAAAATATCATTTCTAGAAGGGAAAATTTACACCCAGAATGGGAAAGAATTTTTCTAGGCCACAGAGCACAGGAGGAACCTCTGGAAGGAGACAGGACATTCCAATGACTTACTGGCATTACTACTAGTAGCTCATATGAGCACTCAGTTAAAACTATTTTTCCCAACAAACTGCTGCTGAACAATAAGATTTGCTATCTCAGTAAGTAGTGAATTTCCTATTTCTTGAAATGTCTAAGCAGAAGCTAACCGACCCCCTGTGGGGAAGGCTATAAAAGAGTTTCTTGTACTGGGAAGGAAGCTGAACTATATATACTCTCTGAGGACCTTTCTAGTCCTACTATTCTATTAATTGATCTGTATATTTTTCAATCAAGCAACAAGCACTTATTACTATTTTTCTGGAACTAAGGACATAAAGACAAAAAAAAAAAGAAAAGAAATAATCCCTACCTGCAAAGAGCTTACATCATATTAAGGAAGACATCATGTACATATAAATACATAAAAAATAAATACAAGGTAATTTGGGGAAAGAGCACTAGAAGTTGGGGAGAAAAGAAGAGATTTCATGTAGAAGGTATCACTTCAGTTGAATTTTAAAGAAAACAAGGTATGCGAAGAGGCAAAAGTAAAGAGGGAGTACATTCCAGGAATCGAGGCTGGCCAATGCAAAGGCAGAGAGATGGATCCTATGTGATCAAAAGCAAGTAAGCTAGTATAGTTAGACTGTAGTGCCCATGGAGGGGATTAAAGTAAGAAGATTAGAAAGATAAGAAGGTATCAAGTTATGAAAAGCTTTAAATGCCAAAAAGGATTTTTATATTTGATCCTTTAAGTAAAGAGAGCCACTGGAATTTATTTGGGGATTGGGGATATGACATGATCAGACCCATATTTTAAAGAGGTAGAATGATTAAGGAATGAAGAAGTTGTTTGCAGAAAGCATGGAAATTTTATAGTGACCTGAAGAATATTCAAAATTATCTTTCTGAAAAAAAATTTTTTTAATTATTTTTCTGCCATGGCTAAATAATTATTACCTATATTCAAAATATAAATCAGTCTAGGAAAGAAGGTAAAAGGAGCAAAATAGAAGGGTTTCAAAGCAAACACAAAAAAGAAAAAAGACCTAAAGAGTCAGAGGGGAATCATGATCCATGACAAGGATTTGAAGGATGGAAGGACATGAACGAAGAGAAAATGGGAAGAAGGTACCACTCAACAGGTATGAGGCTCTTTCCAAAGAAGGAAGCTACACTCTGTGAAGAGAAAGCAGCTGACTTCCAAAGAAGGATGATGTAGAGATCACCATCCATGAGGTGAGAGATCATCCAATATGGAAAAGAGGAAAATAAATAAGTAGGGTGGGTAGCAACTCCTGATTAAGGTACTGAATCAAGAAATTATTAACAGCTTTGCTCTTGGAAGGGAAAGAGCTCCAACAAATGTCAAGAAAATTCACAAATGGATAACATAGAAAACAAGGTCCTTGCCTCCAGATGTTACAGAGATGTTGCTATAAAGGAAACATACTGAAATATATCAAAATCCAGCTGCCCTCCCACAGAGACCCTAGGGCATTCAACTCTAGGCAGAGAGGACCTGAAAGTCTTTGTGACCAGCAATAAAAGATGTCTTGTGCAGCATGGCACAGTGGACAAAGTGCTGATACTGGGCTCAGGAAGACTTGAGTTCAAATCCTAACTTTGAGGCTTTATTAGCTGTGGGACCATGATCAAGTCACTTAATCTCATTGAGCCCTAACTTCCTATCTATAAAATAGAGATAATAACTACAGTACCAACCTGACAAGGTTGTTATGAGACTCAAAGGAGATAATACAAGTAAAATATTGTGGAAACTTTAAAGTGCTATACGAATGTCAGTTATGATTACTTTAATAAATCTGAAGCATCACCATTCCTAAATGGGAAGACTGACCTTCCTAAGTATAGCTGAAAGAAGGGGCTTAGCCCCTATTATGGACATCAGTGGCCATTCCAAAGTTCCCAGATGGTTCCCATCAGATTTTAATACTAAATTACTAGTAAAAGTGGGGGGGGGACACAAAATAGATAAGATACACTTCAGGCCAAATAATAACAGTATCATTTTGCTAAGTGAACAACATAGTGTTTTCCATAAAGCTCAGAACAAGAATCTGCCTTCACAGTTCAATCTATGCCCTGCTAGGGTTCAGTTCCATGAAGGGTCCAAGAGGGTAAGGACTAGGAATTGTGACTTCAACAACCTCAAGAGAAAAAAAAAAGGGAGAGTGAAAGAAAGACATCATGACTGCATTTTGAAAAACAAGGAAAGTTTTCATCACAGAAAGGTAAGAAACTTTTTACAGGGTTCTATCCACATAATCAGATAGAGGAACCAAGAGAAAAAAAAATCAGGTCCTAGATGTACTCAATTAAGGGACAGGTGGAAAGGTGTAGGGGCAAGGTAAGCTCCGTGAAGAATAAGATTATACAAACCAAAGCCCCAACTCAATATGACCTTTCTATTACCCTGGAGCTGTTTGGGAACAGGAATCCTGAGAACAAGAGGGCTGCTCCTCTCCTGGCACCCTGGCCAGGTTCTTTTTTTTTTTTTTTTTAAAGCAATCGGGGTTAAGTAACTTGCTCAAGGTTACACGGCCAGTTATTTCTGGGTGTGGTGCTGAGTATCTGAGCCCGGATTTGATCCAGGTCATCCCAACACTGGAGCCGGTGCTCTTACTCGCTGAGGCACGTGGCCGCCCCTAAGCAATTGGGGTTACGTAACTTGCTCAAGGTTACACGGCCAGGTGTTTCTGGGTGGGTGCTAAGTGTCTGAGCCCAGGATTCGATCTCCACGTCTTCTCAACACTGGAGCCGGTGCTCTTACTCGCTGTGCTACCTGGCCACCCCACCCTGGCCAGGTTCTTGAGAAGAGATATGATAACTGCCCAACTCCTGGAACTAGCCATTCCAAGGAAATATCGTTCCTGGAGGAGCCTTGGAGGGATTGGCCTCCGTCCCAGGCCTCACACAAGATATGATACTTGCTAAAAACACCTGGCAGTATGCCTTCTTTGTTCTCAGCACTACTTAAATTGTAAGATTCAGACCCCAAATTGGAATCTCACCCATGGAGGAGATATCTTGCCTGGGACCCTCCCACGTAGGACCCTGATGGCTGTACCAGGATTCCCCAGCTTGTGTGGTCAGGCATTGGTGCTTCCCCGAAAAGGTGATGCTTGTAAATATATATATCCACTATTAATCATAGTTGCTCTTATTCTGCTATCTTTAAGCCCCTTACTCTGTTATCTCTGGTTTCTTTCTCACTTGCCTATATATACATATATTATGAATAAATATTCTAAAGAAATTGCCTTGGGTCTTTCTTGGAGTGCCAAGCATTCCGTTTACGCAAATCCTGAACTTCCTTAACCGGACAAAAGGGCAGGAGGAAAGTGAGTCAGTAAACATTTATTAAATGCCTATTGCCTACTCTGTGCTAAGCACTAGGGATACAAAAAAGAGGCTAAAGACAGTCCTTGCCCTCAAAGAGCTCACAGTCCAATGGGGAAGAGGGGTACAAAAAGCAAACAAATATGTACAGAAAACTATACACAGGATAAAGAAATAATTAACAGAAGGAAGGCACTAGGATTCTGAGAGACTGGGAAAGGCTTCCTGTAGAAGATAGGAGAAGCTTGGAGGCAAAAATGAAGAGACAGAATATTAAAGGCATAGAGCCTAGGGCAGCTAGGTGGCGCAGTGAATAGATCATGAGCCCTGGAATCAGGAGGATCTGAGTTCAAATCTTGCCTCAGACACTTGACATATTTACTAGCCGTGTGACTTCGGGCAAGTCACTTAACCCCAATTGCCCTCCAAAAAGCACATACAAAAAAAAGCATGGGGGCAGTCAGACAAAATGCCCAAAGTCTAGAGATGGAGTGTCTTGTTCATGGAACAGCCAGGAGGTCAATGTCAATAGACCTAAGAGTACATGGCAGCTAGAATGTAGGAAGGAAATAGGTTATGAAGGCCTTTAAATGCCAAATACAAATACAGCATTTTGCATTTGATTCTGGAGGCTATAGGTAGTCACTGGTGTTTACTGAGTAGGGGGGTGATATAGTAGGACCTTTAATTTAGGAAAATCACTTAGGTGACTGAATGAAGGATGGAATGGAGTGGGCAGAGATCTGACACAGGCAGACCTGCCAGGAGGCTATTGCAACAGTAGAGGTGTGAGGTGACAAAGGATGATGTCAGTGTCAGAGGAGAGAAGAGGGCAAATTTGAGAGATGATGCAAAGGAAAAATCAACAGATTTTTGCAACAGTTTGGATGAGAGTGGGGTGAGAGATAGTGAGAAGTCAAGAATGACACCTAGGTAGGAGGACTGGAAGGATGGTGGCACCTTCAACAGTAAAAGGGAAGGGGGGATGAGTATAAAGGGAAATACAATGAGTTTGGTTTTAGACATGTTGAGTTTAAGATGTGTACTGGACATTCAGCATTAAATATCTGGAAGGTAATTAGATATGCAGTATTAGAGGTAGAGGAGAAGAGATGGAGAGAGTCCTTGAGCTTATTACTTATTACTTCTCAGAAGATAGGAATGACCAAGAACACTTACCTGTATAGGCCATGGTCTTGGGGTTGCCATAGGGAGCCCCAGGTTGGACGGGGCTGTAAACAGGATTCATTGTGGAAGACTGAAGACCCTGGAGGGAAAAGAAAGAAACTAGGTTGGGTATTTCAAACAATCACTATCTTAGCCATAAGCACCAGCTATTCAGTTCAGAAAACCCCTTCATACTCACTCTCTCATTAGAGTAAAGTCAACAACTCATGTTTCAATACTTTTTTAAACCTTACAAATGCTTTCTTCCCAATAAATCTGTAACATAGGTAGTAGTGTGGGACAAATATTTTACTTAAAGATGAAGAAAAGTAAGGCTCAGAAACACAGTTTGTCCAAAGTCATACAACTTGGGTAAGAACCCCAGACCCAAAGCCATTTCTTCTTAACTCAGCAAATAATAAAGGCTGTCCCAAAAGTTTTAATGATAGCTTAAAAATTCACTAAGACTTTTGGGTGTATTTTGGGTATAGAGTATTTAAAGCTTACAAAGTATTCTTCTCATAACAACCCTGTGAGGTAGGGTCTATTAAGTAGGATTATAAGATTTAGAGCTAAATGGAACCCAAGAAATCATCTAATATAGTCTATTTTACAGATGAGAGAGGTGAGACCCAGAAAGTGTCATCCAAATTCAGAAATACAGTAACCAAGAAAGTCAGGATCTCAACCCAGGTCCTCTGACTTCAAACCCAATCAGGTCCTTTTCCAGTAAACCATGTTGCCTATTTTCTGACACTGCAGCTCCCTTTGTAAGGTCTTACCTTAACACTTGATGATATAACTGCACTATGCCCTGTTATTTATCATTCAAGACAAAAAGAACTGCAAAAGAGAGTATTTATAACCTGACATGAAAATTTGGTCACATGGATTATCATCCAAGTTTCAGAACCTTTAAGAGATCCATGACTAAGCCTCTAAGAGCCAGGGTAAGGGTTGTAATCCCCAAGAAATGACAATGAGATCAATAAAACATCTATTAAGTCCTTACTATGAAGATCACCAGCCCTGAAATCAGGAGACATGGGTTTGGCTCCTGGCTCCAATATACAAGCAAGTTCCTTCCCCTACCAGAATCTCAGTTTCCACTATAAATGTGGTGAAACCATTTCTATTGCCTACCTTGTGTATTTGTTCTGGGAAAAGTGCATGGTAAACTTCCAAAAACTATAGAAATGAAGAATTAGGACACAGAGAAGGGAAAGGATATGCCCCAATCAGGCAACAAAGTTCTTCCACCTCTCAACTCAGGGCTGTGTCCCCCCATCATGTTGCCCATCCTCCTCTCCAAGATCTGACTTTATACCTATAATAAATCATAACCATTGTTTATTATGCAAGATATAAAGAGCTACTAGGGAGAGTATTTTTAACTAGACATGACAATTTGATCCCATACCTATTCATCTAAGTTCAATAATTCTTTGGTTAATTTCTCTGCATTACCAGTCTGCATTACCACTAAGTCCTCCAACAAATCTACTGAGTAACTAAACCAGGCATTCTCTGTTTCCTTCTTATCCACCTCCACAGCTCCCATCCAAATTCAGATCTCATCTCCTCCTGCCCTAACAATTACAATAAAAATTTTTTAACAACTTCCTACCTTCCCTCCAATCTTCCTACACATGGGGTTGGAATCATCTCCCTAAAGCTCAGTTTGGACAATGTCCCTCCTCTTCTCAAGAATCTGTCATGGTTACCCTTGGTCCACATAGAAGAAGACAAGACTACTCATACCAGAAGTATTTGAGGCTCTCCATGGTCTGGCCCAGTCCTCCTCTTTCCAATCTCATCTCTTCTGCATCATCCTCTATATCAGCTAAATGGCCTGGTATTTCTCAAATCTTTGCTCACACTAATCTCTCTGGCTAGAATGTTATAGGCTCATCTCCAACATTGCATTCATTCAATGAACTTTTATTAAAGTTATTACTTTAGTACTTATATAAATGAGACAGAGAATAAATACAAACAAATATGAGGTAATTGAATACAAATTAGGGTGGACACTAGGGCTGAATCAGGAAAAGTTTCATATATAAAGAAGAAAGAGATCCTGGTAGGCCAAGATGAAAAAGGAATGCATTCCAGGTACAGAGGCTGGCCAGGGCAAATATACAGAAATGGAAAGAGTGTCATAGGTTAGAAACAGAAAGAAAGTCAGTTTGGTTGCACTGCAATGGGTACTTGCAGGAGGGTTTGCAATGCAAAGATAGGATTGAGCCAGGTTACGAAGGTCTTTTAAAAATTAAACAGAGAAATTTGTATTAGATCCCAAAGGCAACAGGGAGAGCTAATTTAGTAGGGGAGTGGCATGATCAAGAAATAGCACCTGATACTAGCTGTGTGACCTTGGGCAAGTCACTTAACCCCAAATGCCCTTCCAAAAAATAGCACCTGACAACAGTGTGGAGAATGGACTGGAGTAGGGAGAGACCTGAGAAAAGGAAACAAGTGAGAAGGCTGTTGCAATAATGTAGACAAGAAGGACAGTCTGACTAAGGTGGAAGTCGTATGAATAGAAAGGAGTTGGATGCAAGAGATATAGAAAGGGGCGGCCAGGTGGCTCAGCGAGTAAGAGCACCGGCTCCAGTGTCGGGATGACCTGGAGATCGAATCCCGGGCTCAGACACTCAGCACCACACCCAGAAATATCTAGCCATGTAACTTTGAGCAAGTTACTTAACCCCAATTGCTTAAAAACAAAAAAAGAAAAGAAAAAAAGAGATATAGAGGGAGAAATAGCAAGATTTGCCATCTGATTGATGTATGGGGTAAGAAAGAGTGAGGAGTCAATGACAATGGTGAGATTATTTTTTTTTTTTTAAGCAATTGGGGCTAAGTAACTTGCTCAAGGTTACACGGCCAGTTATTTCTGGGTGTGGTGCTAAGTATCTGAGCCCGGATTCTATCCCAGGTCATCCTGACTCTGGGGCCGGTGCTCTTACTCGCTGAGCTACCTGGCCGCCATTTTGGCAATGCAGAGTTTGAGATGCCTTGTGGACATTCAATTGAAAATGTCCAATAGGTAACTAGTGATGTAGGATTGAAACTCAAGGGAGAAATTGGGGCTGCATATGTAGGAATTATCTATATAGAGATAATTATGTCAACCAAAGCTGATGAGGTTATCAAGAGAGATTACAGGGACTGCAGGGAGGAGCCTTAGAAAACATCCAAGGTTAAGAAACACTGCATGGATGATGAGCCTGCAAAGGAGATAGAGAAAGTACTTTGCTGGGTACAAGGGATACAGTGACAAAAATTACACAGTCCCTGCCCTTCCAAGGAGCTTACATAATATTGGGAAGAAACACTATATACCCAGGAAGTTAAATACAAAATATGTACAAATTAAAGATAACGTGGTTTCTACACACTCAATTGGGTATTTTACCCTACAAGAAAGTAGGGGGAAAGGGGATAAGAGGAGGCAAGACAGAAGGGAGGGCAGATTGGGGGAGAGGGTAGTTAGAAGCAAACACTTTTGAAAAGGGACAGGGTCAAAGGAGAAAAGAGAATAAATGGGGGGGTGAGATAGGACGGAGAGAAATATAGTTACTCTTTCACAATATAACTACTATGGAAATGTTTTGCCTAACTACACATGTACAACCTATATTGAATTGCTTGTCTTCCCAGTGGGAGTGGGTGAGGAGGGAAGAAGGGAAAGAATCTGGAAATCAAAATTTTAAAAACAAATGTTAAAAATTGTTTTTTAAATGCAACCAGGAAATAAGATATACAGGCAATAGAGTATAGGAATCCATCTTGCCCTACAAGAAAGTAAGGGGAGAGGTGGGGCAGGACATAAGAGAGAATACATTGGGGGAATGTATGTTTGCTATCTTGGGGTGGGGGTAGGAGAGAGATGGGGAAAAATCTGTTTAACTCAAAATCTTGTGGAAGTGAATGTTAAAAAACTAAAAAATAAATAAATTTACAAAAATTTTTAAAAGAGAAGAAAAAAAAAGATAATGGGATTTCTAAGGGAGGATATTAACACCTGGCAAGAAAAGGATGAGTTTCTTCTAGGAGGTGATCTTTAAAAGGAACTCTGGAAAAGTTAAGGATTCTACAACGCAAAAAGGTAAGGAAAGAATAGGTCCCAAGCTTGAGAGCCAGCCCCTACAAAGGCACATAAAGGAGAGACTGAATGTCTTATGCAGGGATCAGCAAGCAAGCAAATTTGGCTAAAAAGTGGAGCATATGGCAAGGAGTGATGCTATATATGGCTCCCATCTTTGGCTATCAACATCCTACCCATCATTCAAAGAACAATTAAAATATCATCTCTTCCAGGGAGTCAACCCTGATCTTCCCAGCCAGATGTCAGATCTCTACCTCTGACTCCCAACAGGACTTTACATGTGCTTCTCCTATACACTATATTCCACTTCATCTTAGTTCTTTTAGCATTCTTACTACACTGATCTCCCAAAAGCAGGGCCTATGGCTTAATATAACTCCAAATTCTATAGTTCTTTAAGGTTTACAAAACATTTTTCTCACAACACTGTCAATATGGCCATTCAGATCTTATTATTTCCTTTTTGCAGACTGGAAACTGAGACTCAATCAATTCCCATAACTTAACCATGGTTGTATAGCTAGTATGTCACAGCTAAAGTGTGAACCCAAGTATCCTGACCCTTTCCACTCCATATCATCCTCCCCTTGTCAAAAGGCAATCAAAACTTCATGAAACTTAAGTGAAAATTGGGTTTATTACAAGAGAATGTAAAGAACATGAATGTAGAACCCAAAGAGTTCACAATTCATACAGAAGTTTGCATATTTATGACAGCAGGACAAAGGAAGGAGGAGGAAACATAACTCCACCTAAAGGAGTGTGGCATGGGGAAGAGAAAAGTGTAGTAAAGGTAGAAAAAGGACAAAACCCTTCCCAAAGGGGAGGGGCGAAGCAGGGCAAAAGCCTCATTCTTTTTGCTTGGGAGCTGCTACACTATGAAGATAGGATGGTCTGTATATCTACAGTAGGGTCCTAAACGCACAAGCAAATTTCCCAGCCTGTAACAGACTGGCTGGTTCCTGTCTTGACTCCCAAGGACATACAACAGTAGGCACTAAAGAAATGTTTGTTCCAAGGCTACAAATCTGTCAAGAGCTGCTAGAGAGAGGAAAGCCTGGGATTATGTTTCTTTTAAGAAAAACAAAACACAAATTATAGAACAAAGCAGTATGGTCTAGTACAAAGTACACTGGACCAGGAGCCAGGAGATGTGGGTAAATTCTGTGACACTGGGCGAGTTGCTTCCCCCTCTTTGGGCCTTCATTTCCTCCTCCACAAAATGGAAAAATCAGAGTAGATAATATCCAAGGCTCAGTCTGACTAATGCTGACATTCTATTATCTTTAGATCCTTTCTAGCTAGGACATTCTATGTTCTCCAGGCCCTACCAGCTCTAACCCGTGTTCAAAGGGCCCTTTCCGGCACTCAATTACCCTAAGCATCTACTTCTATGAATAGGAACATTCAGTTGTCCCCACTAGGGGGAGTAAAAGAGTTTTAGCATCTAAGCCTCACCTGTAGACCATTAACAAAGGTCCTTAAGATTCCCACCTGCTGAACTAATCAGACCCTCTAGTTCACAGCCAAAGGCCGTTCTTTGGAAGACTGATTCATAGTTAAGTGCAGCCAAAGCCTCTTCTTCAGTTCCTTAGAGGGAATAACACAGCAAATGTTTTGAATTGGTTTGGTAACTCTCAATTAGACAAGCACTCCTTTAACTGTCTTCATGAAGCTCATTTTCAATCTATATACAGTACATGAAAAAACTGTTGTTTATTAGAAAAGCCATTTGACTAAAAACCCATAGTATCCAGGAAAGCACACACATACTTTGAAAGAGTATGGCTGTGGATTTTGGAAGTGGAAGAGGCCTTAAAAAGATCTATTACAACCTCTCTCCTTTTACCAAGGAGAAAACGGAGTGAAAAAGAGAAATAGAGATTATCTGAATTCCAGATCATGTCTTATGATCCCAAATCCAGTTCTATTTCCACTATACTATGATGCTTTCTTATAAATAAGTACTATTATTATTACCACCTGATATAGTGGAAAGAACACCAAACTTTGCATCAGAAATGGCTGGAGTCACGAAGTCCTGGGTTCACAAATTCTACCTCAGATACTTACTAGGTGCTCATCAATCTGGGGGGGAGAGTTAACAGCACCTCTCTCACAGTGTTGTGAGACTCAAAAGAGATGCTGCCACGTGCTTGGCAAAAGCTTTAAGCACTATGTATACAAGTTATTATCATCAGATATTATCACTTCTAAGTCATTTGGAAAAACTAGGGAAATAATTTTCCCTACCTTGCCAGAATGGTGGTACCACAGAGAAAGCACTGCATTTCCCACTGGAAGACCTGGAGCTTTGCTCTTCGCTGTTCATGAGACCTTGAGGGCTTCCCTTCCCTTCTCCGGACAAAATTCTCCTTAACTAACTTATGGGCCTAGATCAGTAGTTCCCAAAGTATGACCTGTGAAACCCTGCAGATCCCTGAGACATTTTCAGAGAATCTTCTAGGCCAAAACTATTTTCATAATAATACTACGATGTTATGTATTAAAACACTCTTCTCTTTTCCAACTACATATGTGTAAAAAGGCTGGATTTTCTTCATATACTTCAACCAAAACAACACAGCACAATGGAATGAATACCGATGTAGATATGAGAATCCAACTGTCTTCAATCACGCCAGACATTAAAGAGATTTGCAAAAATATGTAAAATAATGACATTTCTCACTAAATATTTTTTGCTTTGGAAAACAGCTGTTTTTCACACACAAAAAAAGTTACGTTAACAATGTAATGGGTTTGCTATTATTATTTTGAAATGAATTGATAAATGTTTTTAAATTTATCAGTTTTAATGTCTAATCCACTAAATACAAATGGCTATAAATCCCATAAACAAAAGCTCTTTGGGGTCCTCAATCATTTTTAAAAGTGTAAATGGATCCTGAATCCAAAAAGTTTGAGAACCAATGGCCTCCATCACAGGATTTAGAGATATAAGGGAATCACAAAGATCACTCAAATACAGCTTCTCATTTTACAGGAGAGAATGAGGCCCAGAAAAGGGAAGCAACTTTCCCAAGGTCTTACAGCTAGTAAGTGTTGGATAGGAGAACTAAACCCTTGGTCCCCTGATTCTAAATTAAATGTTCTTCCCAATATACCATTTTGTTGTTGTTCAGTTATTTCATTAGCATCTGACTCTTTGTAGCCCCTCTTGGAGTTTTCTTGACAAATATACTGGGTTAAGTGACTTGCCCAGGGTCACACAGCTAGTAAGTGTCTGAGGCTGGAATTGAACTCAGGAAGAGGAGTCTTCCTGACTGTAGACCCGGCCCTCTTATTCCCTGGCCTACCATCACTAAACTCCCTCCTAGGTTTTAACATTTTATGAAGATAAAACACAGACTAGGAGAAGCAGATCTGAAAGTCTGAGGAAAGATGGTGGATAGGTCTAGAAATAAAAATATCTGGTGACAAACCCAAAATGGGCTTTCTACAAGGGAAAGTTAATAGGTGAGTCCTGGGGCATCTGAGTTGAGCAATGCAGGCCCACATAAAAGCTGAAGCTAAAGTCATGGTTCCTATGCCTTCTGTCCTGCGGAAAAGGGCAGGCAGTCAAAACTCAAAGCAAGCTGGTAACTGGAAGAGGATGGAGACAGAGAGGGATAATAATAAAGAAAGTCACATTTCCAGTATTAATGGTTTTTAAGATTTCATTTCCCTCTTAGAGTCACAAAATGTCAGAGCTGATAGGGTACATGAAATACAAAACATAAGATGTCAGGCCTAGAAGGAAATTTAGACCATAGAATGTTAAGTTGAAAGGGACCTCAGAACATAAATGTCAGGACTTTAAAACAGGGAACTGCCAGAGTTAGAACAGATCTTACAACAATGCAGCAAATATTAAGTACTTCTTATATACAGAGTACTGTTCAAGGTGCTAACACATATACAAAGTTTAGTTAAGCTACTATTCCTGTCTTCAGGGCTGATAGTCTAAGGAGGAATATAACACCAACAAATAGGTATAAGACATAACTATACCTAAGTACAGAGAATTACAAAATAAACTGCAGTGGAGGGGGAGTGGAGGAGGAGATTAAGAAGGACTGGAACAAGGAAGGAAGGGGACATTCATTTATGGAGTGCCTACTATGTGCTAACCATTGTGCTAAGCACTTTATAAATATTATCTCATTTGGCCCTCACTACAACCCTGGGAGGTAGGTGCTATTATTATCCCCATTTTACAGATCAAGAAACTAAAGAAGGCAGAGGTGAAGTGACTTGTCCAGGGTCACATAGCTAGTAAGTGTCTGAGGCCACATTTGAACTCAAGTCTTCCTGACTTCAGACCCAGCTCTCTAACCATTGCATCACCTAACAGCCTAAATAAGAACAGTGGGAGCATGAATCAAGGATGACGTCCTGAAGGAGGTAAAATGGACAGTGCATTAAAGAATAATTAGGAAGTATATGAATTGACAAGTTTCAAAGGAAAAATTCCAAACTATCAATAGGCATATGAAAAAAAAATGCTCCATGTGACTAATAATTAGAGAAATGCAAATTAAAGCAACTCAGAGGTTCCACTTCACATCTATCAGCAGATTGATAAAGTGACAAAAAGGGAAAATGACAACTAGTGACAACTTAGGGAAGACAGGAACATTGGTGAACTGATGATGAGCTATGAATTGGTCCAAACATTCTGGAAAGCAGTTCAGAACCCCACTCCTAAAGTCACCAAACTGTGCACATATCCCCTTTGACCCATAAATACCATTAGGCCTAGAGAGCAAAGAGGGAAGAAAAGGACCCATATGTACAAAAATATTCATAGCAGCACTATTTGTTGCTGCAAAGAACTAGAAATAAAGGGGATGTCCATCAATTGCTTAATGGTTAAACAAATTATAGTATACAAACATAATGGAATATTATTAAGAAATGACAAAAGGGAAAGGTTCAGAGAAACCTGAGAGAACTTGTATGAACTGATGCAGAATGAAGTGAGCAGAACCAGAAGAATTTATATAATAAAAATCACATTATAATTTTGAAAGACAAGATCTCTGAACAATGCAACTACCATTCATGACTCCAGAGGACTGCTGAGGAATCAGCTATACACACAAAGGGGTAAAAAGGGAATACCAGTATAGAATGAAACATTAATATTTGGATATGGCAAATTGTAGCTTTGTTATGCTTGATTATACTTAATTTGTTATAAGGATTGTGACATCATTCTGTGTAGTAGGGAGGGCAAGGAGAAATTCAGAGGGAAGAAGAGAGGTGGTGAGAGTTGCCAAAGTAAAGAAAAAAATAGTCAATGTAACATTTTTAAAATGCAGAGAACTGAAGGAAGTTTGGAAGGAAACAGACAAGATTTGATAGTAATGTGCTGAATTTATTATAAACTTTAAAAAAGAAAAGATATATGTAATAGAAATTCACATTTTCTGTTTTGCTGTTCTACTTCATATACAGAAAGGTCCTTTTTTGGTGTTCATCAAACTGAGAACAAAAAATAACATTAAAAAATAAAGAATGTATAGGAATTCAAAAAGGGGAAGGACACACAAGGCATAGAGGTCAGTATGAACAAAGGCATGGAAGAACCAAAGCACAGGCCATATATTCCAGGGGCAGGAAACTGCCCATTTTAATGAAGGGTTATATGGACAGAGAGGAGTACCATGAGGTAAAGTAGAATGATGACAAGTTATGGAGTACTTGGAATTTCAAATAGAGGGGTCTAAGCTTTCCTCAACAGATACCAGTGGCAGTTACAGAGCAGGAACAGATCATGACTAGTTGGGGAGCATAAGAATAATTATTCTTGCATCAATTTTAAAGTTAGACCGGAGGAAGAAAAAAGCATAGACCGAAAAAAATGTAAAGGTTTTTCTCTATTAATATTAAAGATTATTACAACAGTGCAGGCAGGTAGTAATGATGACCTGTCATGGCAGTGGGTAGTGGGAGAGGTACAGAGAAGAGAATCCACAGGACTTGATAAATGACTAAGTATGAAAGATGAGAGATTCTTCTTTCACAACATGACTAATGTGGAATTATGTTTAACATGATTGTACATGTATAACAATCTGATGACTGCTTGCCATCTTGACAAGGGGGAAGGGAAGGGAGAGAGGGAGGAAAATTTGGAACTCAAAATCTTATATAAATGAATGTTGAAAACTATCTTACATGTAATTGAAAAAAATAAAATACTATTTTTTAAAAAGTAAAAGGGAATAAACAGAATCTCTTTTAAAAAGAGAGAGACAGCAAGAGAGAGAGTATGATATAATAAGCCTAAGGTTACAAACATGGAAAACAGAATGAATAGTGGTGCCACAAAGAGAAATGGCTAAGTCAGAAGGAAGAAACGGGGGGGGAGGGGCCATAAAGATATTGAGCTTGGTATGGGACATAATTCTGTTTGAATTTTAGTGAAACTACCTAGGAAAGATACCTGTAGGTCAGGAATTCTTAACCTTTTGTGTGTCACAGACCCCTTTGGCAGAATGGTGAAAACTATAGGCTCTTCCACTACGGACCTAAAAACATTGTATAAAATAAAACACATAGGGCTACAAAGGAAAATAATTAAATCGAAATACAGTGAACAAGAATGTAAAAAACAAGTTCACAAACTCACTAACCCTTACAGAGGGGTCAAGATATGTATCTGGAGTTCAGAAGCTGAGGGAAGACTAGAGATCTAAATTTGGGTGTCATTTCCACAGAGACAGAAGCCATGGGTGTGAAATCAGTTTGCCAAGGCACAGAGTATACAGGAAAAAAATGTAAAATTTAACCTGGAAGGAAATTTCTAACACAAAATATTAGAGCTGAAAAGGGTCATTAAACTTAGAGTATCAGGACTGGAAAAGGCCATCATTAGAGACCATCAATATGAACTACAAATTTTGTAAAACTCCACATCCCGTTGCTTCTATCTCCAACATATCTCCAGTAAGTGTTTATGCATCAGTAACATGGCTCCTATCCTAATTCAGGTCCTCATCACCTTTTGCCACTATACTTCTCCCTGACTCAAGCCTCTCCTTATAGACACCAAAATCAGGTCTGATTGTGTATCTCTCCTTCATGCCCCCAACAAACTCCAGGGGCTCCCTCTATTGTCTCATCAATCAAATTTTTTAAAGTCCCCTGTTTAGAATGTAAATCTCACAAACTTCCCCCATCCTACCATTCCATTCTTCTTATTCATTCATTACTCCCCTTTCTACACTCTGCAAGGCAAACGTACTGGCTGTTTCACACATACAATTCCATCTCTTATGTGTCTTTGCACTGACTACCTTCCATGCCTGAAATGCACTCCCTCCTCCTCCTTGTCTGCCTCGGAATACCTAGTTTCCTTCAAGACCCAGCTCAAGTGCCAGGTTGTGGAGGCCTCTGAATTCCAGACAGAGGATTCTAAAATTCCCTCAACAGGCAAAGAAGCCTTTCCTGATCCCCACCTCCTTACTAGTGCCTTCCCAGTCATAACCACTTTGTATACCTTCTGTCTTTGCCATTAGAAGGGAAGTTCCTTGATGGTAGAGAGTTTGTATTTGCATTGGAAGCACTTGGCATAGCAGGTAGCACACAGGTCTCAATGGATGCTTGTTAGCTGACTCTAGAACACTAAGGCCCAGAGAGTAGAAATCTAGACATGGGATTAAGCTAGAGCCCAGATGAGAGCTTCTTAATTACTACAGCAATAAATATACTGTCCTTTGAGCCTTTGATCTGTACAGAATATTGGGGGAATGGAGGTGAAAAGGGAACGCTAGAGCTCTTTTTCTTACAATCGGAGACAACTTTCAGGTACTCAGACTGTCACCACCTCCTTTGTCCCTGGGAAAGAGGAGTTGGCCATATCTGGCACAGTTTTTTCTTGTTTGATGGGTATGCTGGAGGATACTTTGGGCCAGGAGCTTGGGCACTGATCCAAGAAGGACTTTATTGTGATGAAACTGAAGGAGGGAAAAAAAAGCAGAAGGAGAAAAAGAAGGTGGACAGGTTGGGCAGGGAGCAAGTAAGATCTGTACCTGGCAGGCACTATAATTGAGAAGACTATGTAGGTGCACTGGAATAAAAAGAGGAGAGGACAATTTAAGAAGAAGGCTCAGGATCCCTCAGAAATTGCCTGCACAATATGAAGCTTAATGGCATAGACAGCTGAAAATCAAAGCAGGGGGATGGGAATGGAGGCTGGAATGACCTTCCCCTCCTCTACCTCCCTCTCCTATGGCTGAAGTCTATGCTTTCAGCTGTTATGTGAGAAGCCTCACCAGCTGCAAACTGAAGAACACAGGTTCCCACTTGCACCCTCAAAATCTTCAACTCAGAAACTAAACAAGAAAGTACCTAGGAATGTTCATCCATGACATAATGAAGAAGGGAGGTGAGCCCCAAGGAGCTCTTGCTTACAGCACCAAGTACTCAACTCAGTGTGACCTTCTGCCTCTGACCTTAAGAAGCATTTTATGTGCACATTTCTAATGTATTTATTGTATAACATTATATATGAGATTGGAAAATAAAGTTGGTTAGTGAAATAGTCAAGAGATACACAGCCTAGTACCACACAGAGAGCTCCTAATATTTTTTTTAACCCAGGCCTCTAATTTACTGGCTAAGTCCTCTACAGAGGATTAATGAAAGGACAGGATTTGAACAGGGTTAAGAATGGTGTAGATTAGAGCTACGCATGTAGAGGGAGCACTCACAACGACAGGATCACAAATACAAAGAATAGAAAATTACAGTTATCCGTGTTGGTGTCTTTTTACAGTCTACTGGACTATGAGCAAGGGAAGGGGCCCTGTCTTATCTAAACTTTCTATATCCTCCAGTACCCAATATAGGATTTTATACAATGAAGGACTTCTCTGATAGTCAGTCTCTTAATCTATAAAACAAGGATTCCACCTATAGTACTGGCTCAGGACAGAGATGACATGACATTCTATATACAAAATTAATATTCTTATAGCAAAGCCCTAACCAAATAACTCCTCTATTCAAAAATGTCTTAGATTTTCCGCTGTCATTAAAAGCCCTCTACTGGGGTGGGAAACCTGCCTACAATCTGTTTCCCCCCCACATTTCCATTCTTATTTCACATCACTGCCCTTCCCACATTTTCCATTCCAATCAAATTGGACTACTAGCTGTAACGCCAAGCATAAGCAACTTCCAGGTTCAGATTACGAACATAGCAAACTCCATTTATTCAGTGACAGATTAAGGCAAGACATTCACAAAAAATAAAAATACAGCATTCACCATGTTTAACTCAATAATTTAGAAAGTTCTCAATTCAATCACAAAGTACTAAGGTCCAAGTACTCCACCCCTGAGCAGTACATTCATTTAGTCAATCACAAAGTCTTCTCTTGATTCAACTGGAGATTAATTTCCAATCATAAATGAAGTACATTCATTTGGTCAGTCACAAAGCACAAAAATCAAAGTACTCCACCCCTGAATCACAACTGAATTACAATTATCATCAGTTACTACCATGCACCTTCTCAAAGGGACAGTGGAGAGCACAAAGGCCATCTACCCCTAAGCCACAACAAGGTTACAATATCATCACAGCATTCAAAACCCAAGGAGAGATCTTTCCTTCATCTTGACCAGAGGCAAGTTCTCAGCAATCTCTGCTCCTTGGAAGACAAAGCTCAACAAAGTCACAATATACATTGCCAGCATCCTCATCAATTCACTCTCTGCCTGCAGAACAGTCTCAGGACCCCTGAAAACATCAGCAAGAGCCTCCTCCAGGATTTCTGTAAACATACAACAAGAAAATCCTCCTTCAGGGCTTCTGAACCAAAAACAAGGTTCCAGAATATCTGCAACAATAGCACTGTCCTTTACGAGCAGATGAATCTGGCAAAGTGGCAAAATAACATCAAAACAGACAGAAAAAATACCAGCACCACAGTCATGCCTCCTCATTTCTTGGCAGCTCTAGGAGGTACTTCTGTCTCTCTGTCTCTGTCTCTCTGTCTCTCTCTCTGTCTCTGTCTCTGTCTCTCTCTCTGTCTCTGTCTCTGTCTCTCTGTCTCTGTCTCTCTCTCTCTCTCTCTCTCCTTCTCTCTGTCTCCACAATGCTGCTCACAAAAGTTCTTCTGGCCTCTCTCTCCTTGGGCCTCTCTATCCAACACACCAGCTCCTCCCAATTCAGCTGCCTTGCTTCACATCAACAAGTCCATCCCACAAGTGGGATTCACAAGCTCTGGGTTTTAACACAACCCCAAAACCAAGCCAATACAAGTGGATCTTTAAATTCCATTACCATTACACTAGCCCATTCCCCATTCACAATCTTCCATCTCTCATCTCTACAGCTTTATGAGTGCTAGAATATATGAACTCCTCATGTCTGGCATTTAGAAGCACCAACTTCCTCAAAGCAGAGCTTAGATACCATCTCTTACATGGCTTTTTTCTGATCCCCACACTCACCCCTTTCAAGTTGTTTAGTGCTTGCTACCTTCTGAAATTACTTTATACGTACTTTGTGTTTACTTATACATGCTATATCCTCCTGATGGAATGTAAGCTCCTTGAAGGCAGGGACTGTATTACTTTTGTTTCTATATTCCCAGAACCTTGTAGCTAAGCATTTTAATAAATGTCTGCTGAACTGAATTACATGTCCTAGAGAATAAAGGACCACTGTGGAGTACACCAGTCTGGTACAGGCTGCTGTAGATTGCAGTTCTATGAGAACTAGCCCTGTGTTAGCTGAACGACCAGCAAATGTATGGCCAAGCATGAAAATTGACTGTCAGACCCTCTGAGACAAATCTTTACCCACCAGCAGAGGGAGTAGTGTGCCTGGGCAGGGAAAGAGACATTATGGAGATGCCTATGGAATCTGCAGGCGATGAACTGAGAGCAAGCATTTATCAATACAAACAAGGCAGAAACACCAGGAAGAAATGCATTATACATCAAGAAGAAGTAAATTATACATCAAAAAATAGAGGCATCACCTCCAGCCAGGCTTTTGTGTTGTACATGCCGTGGGATGTTGCTAGCAACAGCGAAGAAAAACCTACAGAACCAAACTCCACATGTTGGCTCCCATCTCTATCTGTGTCTTCTCATAGGTTAGCTGTTGCCTATGCCTTGAATGCACTCGTTTACTCCTGCCAACCTGAAGGATCATTGCCTTCCTTCAGGGCTCAGCTCAGGAATCACCTCTTGGTAGAACCCCTTACTCTTTCTCCCAGTTGTTCATTCTTTCTACTTTCTCATTGTATCTGCTTGTCTGTGGATATGCTGTATCCTGTCCATCTTCCCCTACCTACCTTGTTCCCCATATAATTTCCTTGAGGACAGGGGCTGTTTTATATGTGCTTCTATATGTCCAGTACCTAGAGTAGTGCCTGGCATACATAAGGTACTTAATAAATGTTTGAGAACTGGGATTTTGATCTTTCTTTCCCATCTAATCCCAGCTACTGTCAAGGTGCAAGTGTCTTTCAGTTCTACTCACTGCCTAGCATGACTAGGGAGTGTGAATTGCTTGACGAATGTTTAATTTGACAAATGTTCCTTGAGAACAGGGACTGGGTCTTTTTTTTTAATCCTCTCAGCTCAGAGCATAAGGTAGAACACACATATGATATTCAAGTATACATCCTGAATTATCTTTAAATTATATATAGCACTCTGTTCTCACAGTACCCAGAGTCCTATCTCTCCAAGCAGGAAGGGACCTTGGAATATAGCCTATCATTGCCGCAAGGTAAGGAGAAATGAGTTGTATTATAATATGATGAGGCAGATTTACAACTCCCTGAATGGTCAGACCCAGAATTGTCCTTGTTGGTGATTTATTGGTTTAATGTCAATTTGGAAGGAGGTCTCTGGGGGAGTGTCCTAAGGATTTGCTGACCATATACTATTTAACATTTTTACCAAAAACCTGGATTAAGGCATAAAGGGTATAGTTATTAAATTTGCAGATAACAAAGAACTTAGAGTGATAAATGAGATGTTAGATTACAGCTAGGATCCAAAAAGATCTCAACATACTAGAACACTGGGAGGAATCTGCAATTAAATTTAAGAAGGAAAAAGATAAAGTCTTTTATTTGAATTCAAAATATCCACCTCCCAGATACAAAGGTGGGCATCACACAGCTAGGTAACAGTTTTTCTGGGGAAAAAACTGGGGTGGGGATGAGGGAAGGTATTAGTGGGCTCAGCATGAGTCAGTAGCGTGACATGACTGACAAGAAGGCTCCCACAGCCACAGGCAGCATTACAAGAAGTGCAGTGTCTAGGCCTAAGGAGGTGACCTGGAGTATTCTCTGGAATACTGGAAGAGTTCTAGTAAGAGGGGGTTTCTAGTCAAACCATATATAAAATACCCTGTTTAGTTCTGAATGCCACCTTTGAGGAAGGACATTGATAAGCTGAAGATTGTCGGAAGAGGGGCAACCAGGAAGTTGAGTAGCCTTAAGCTCAAGCTCTAAGAGCATCTGTGGAAGGAGCTGGGGCTACATTAACAAAGAGGAGACAGGAGGGTCTTGATAGCTGTCTTCAGGTATTTGAAGGGCTAGGTCATGGAAGAGAGATTAAGCATATTCTGGATAACTTCAGAAGGCAGAACTAGGAACTCTGAGACGTGGTCTTACTTAATGTAAGGAAAATTCCCTAACAATTAGATCATTTTCCTGTCCTATCTTTCCAGCCTGACATCAAGATGTGGGGGGAGAAAAGGTGAGAGGCAGAAAATTTCTGAGACAGAGAAGTCCCAAAGCCCAGGTAATGGATCTAGGGACCAGACTACCTTGAAAGCCTTTTTTGTTGCTGATTTAAATGTTTATCATGCTGTGATTCTTCCCATCAAAGAATACTGTGCCATAAGCATTAAGTCTGAGAGTGACTAAGCTAGATAGATACAGAAGTGGAAAGTCAGGGAAGGGACTTTGGAAAACAGAATATAAAATATCAGAAGTAGAAGGGACCTTATAACACAAAATGTCAAAACTGGATGGTGAGGGGCGGCCAGGTGGCTCAGCGAGTAAGAGCACCGGTTCCAGTGTTGGGATGACCTGGAGATCAAATCCCGGGCTCAGACACTCAGCACCACACCCAGAAATTACTGGCCGTGTAACCTTGAGCAAGTTACTTAACCCCAATTGCTTTAAAAAAAAAAAAAAACTGGATGGTGCCTGGGAACACAGAACATAGAAGGTTAAAACTGTAAGGGACTTCTGTCCTCTACCCCCTTCTCTCTCTATTCTCTTATGGACAGAGTAAAAGACTTGAAGTCAGGAAGATCTAGCTTCAAATCCTGCCTCTGACACTTGTAACTTTGTGTGACCATGGATCAGCCAAAATCTCTCTAAGCCTATCTCCTTATCTAAAAAATGGAAGAGATAATGCCCATAGTACTTATATCGCTGCATTGTTGGGAGCCTTAAATGAAACAGATATGTCTATTTGTATACATATGCACATAGAAAGTGTTTTGTAAAACTTTAAAGTGGCATATATTAGCTTTTCTCTTTATCATCATTTTTATCTAATTCACTCCCAAGGTGAATAACCTCTAAGCAAGTGACTCCCAACTTTTTCCCTCTGAATGTATCTCTAACTGTTCACTAGACATCTACCCTTTAATGTTTCACTAGCACCACAAACTCAACATATCGCAGCTGAATGAACTCATTCTCTTCCCCCAAACAGCCCATTTCTATTGATAACACCACTCTCCTCCAACTCACCCAGGTTTGAAATCTTGTAATTATCTTTCTATTCTTCCCTTCTCTAACCCCACACATTCCATGAGATGCCAATTCCTGTTGATTCTACATGAATAATACCATTTGTGTCTGACACCTCTCCATCTGGAATGCCACCACACACTTCAGGCTTTCTTTATCACTACCCTAGATTACTGTAATGGTCTCCTAACTCACCTCCTGACCACCAATCCTTCCCTCCTCCAAAGCATCCTTCAAATAACTGGCAATTTTTAGAGTCTGTGATTCAAAACCTTCTAGAATGTGGCTCACACCAACCTCCAGTCCCATTTATTTCACATCACTCCTTCAGGCTTTATTCCAGCAAAACTGTACTCTTGTTCCCCAATGTCAACGCTCCCTTCTCAAACTTTGCTACAGTGTTGTATCTAAAGCTCTTCCTTGCTCCTGTCACCCCTGTATCAGGCTTATTATGTACATGTCATAAAACCCATATTGAAGTGAAAGCTCCTTGAGGACAGAGACTACAGTGTTTTCCATCTCTGCACTCCCTGCACCAGGCACAGAATCCTGTCCAAGAGATAATAAATATTTGTTTAATAAATATTTCATAATAAATCTTTGTTTAAGAGAATGTTAGCACAGTGTTCAGGCTGGAAGAACTTTAGAGGCATCTAGTTTGCCTACCACCACCAGCAATGCAGGAACCCTCTCTATAAATAGTTTCTCTGACAGTCAGGTAGTACCTTAGGTAAAGAACCAGACATAAGACTCCATAAGACTTGAGTTCAAAAAAGAATTCAGGCACTTAGTAGCTGTGCGACTATGGGCGAGTAACTTGTTTGCCTCAATTTCCTAATCTGTAAAATTGGGATAATAATAGCATCCTAGGGTTGTTATTAGGATAAAATGAGATATTTATAAAACACTTTATAAACCTTAAAGTGTTATATAATTACTAGCTTTAGTTATTATTATTAAAAGTTCACTCCTTCCTCTTGAGACAATCAACACCACTGGGGGTTAGCTCTGATTGTTAGGAATTTCTTCTTTATGTTGAGCTAAACTTTGCTTCTCTCTGACTTTCCCTTACTTCCCCTAGTTCAATGGCCAAGCGGAATACAACTAATCCCTCTTCCATATGACAATCTTTCAGAAACACAAACACAGCTATCATGCCTCCACTAAGTTTTCTTTTGTCCAGGCCAACCACATCCCATTCCTTCAATAGCTCCTCACAGAGTGGGGTCTGTAGACCTTTCATCATGCTGGTTGCTCCCATCTTGACGAATTTTAGCTTGTCAACATCTCTCCTAAGTAAGCAAACCCCGTGGTGCCTCCAGTGAACTGTGCAAAGGCTATATTCAGAGAGGGCTGCTCTGAATGCCTCTTTGCCCACACAATTCCAAGGAGCTCCATCTTTCCCTGCTGCTGGCCTCCTGCCAAACATCTTTAATACAGGTGGGGAAGCAGCTGGCAGTTCTTAATAGTAGGAAAGCATTCTTTCCACCTCTTCCTGCCAGAACTGTGAGCCCCACATCTTGCTGCCCTGCAGGGTTGTCTTCTTCCAACAGCTGCTTTCCATAGAAATGGTCATTTCTGTCCCACCAGGAAGGCAGTTTTCTTCTGAAAAAGCTAGCTGGTTTGGAGTTTGTTCATTCTACCTCTAATTTTGTTTGCCTACTTGGCAGGAGAGGAGGAAAGAAAGGAACATGAACACTGGGAAGCACAGAGGAAAGAGAGAGACAGGATTATACCAAAATACCAAAAGGGAAAAAAATATGGCAATGGGCAGGAACTACTTCAAGCAGGTTCTAGTCTCACTTCAGTCTCCTCTATTGTAAAATGAGGTCCTATATGGTCCATAAGATCATTCCCAACTTTCTTTTTTCTATTTTGTAACTCTCGTCTAGTATTCCTGGATCTGTTCTCTAAGCCCAAGCACAAAAAAAAATTAATCTATCTTCCACATAAGTCCCTGAAATATCTGAAAACAGTCATCATATCCTCACTCTTTTTTTGGCCAACTTAAACATCCCTAGCTCCCCGAAATAACCATCATATGGAATGAACCAGAGGGTCTTCACCATGCCGGTTGTTACATCCTTAAGATTCTACCAAGTTCATGCCTGTCCTCAAATGCTGCACCCAGAACATCCTGCATGTGGTCCAACTGAGGCAGAATACAGCAAAACTAGCCCTACTTTCATTATGGGAAATAAATTATAGGAACACAATATCTCATTAATTATTTTATCAATGACTGATTTAAAGGCATAGATGGCAACTTTACCAAATTTCCATACTGTACAAAGCTTGGATGAATGGCTAATACCGGTTAAAATTTGGAATAAAAAAAAATCTTGGCAAGAACACTAGGCTGAATCTAACAGGATGAAAGCCAATATGAATAAATATAAAGTCTTACACTTGGCTCCAAAAACTGATTCACAACTACAAGATGGGAATGACATATTATTCAGTAGTTTATCTGGAAAAAAAGATCTAGGGGGTTTGTGAGACTCTAAGCTCAATGAGTCAACAGTAGGCTACGTAGGCCATGGAAGTGTTTACCATGTGCAAAGCTCCTTGCTTTAAGATTAAGAGAGAGACAGCTTTCTCTAAATAAGGAAGAGATGATGATAGTAACACTCTGCTCTTCCCTGGTTAGACTGTGTCTGGAATATTATGGTTAGTTGTGGCACCACACTTCACCAAAGACACTGATAAAGCTAAAGACTGTCCAGAGGAAAATAAACAGGATGATGCCTTGAGTTCATAGGAGAAAAGTCTCAAGGAAGGAGGACATGATTTTGTTGTTCAGTTGTTTCAGCTGCATCTGACTCTTTGCGACCCCATTTGGGGTTTTCTTTGCAAAGACACTGGAGCAGTTTGCAATTTCCTTCTCCAGCTCATTTTACAAATGAAGAAACAGAGGCAAAGAAGGTGAAGTGACTTGCCCAGGGTCACACAGCTAATAAGTGTCTGAGGACAGATTTGAATTCAGAAAGATGAGTCTTCCCTGACTTCGGTCCCAGAGCTCTATCCACTGTGCTGAGCCCCCTAGCTACTCCTTTGGAGAGCATGACAGCTGTGTTCAACAATGTGTCACGTGGAGGAAGGATAGACTTGTTCTGTTTGAGTCCAGGGAGCAGAAGGAACAGCAATAGATGGAAGTCACAGTGAGGCAAATTTAGGCTAAACATCAGGAGAAAAACTTCCTAAAAATTAGAGTTGTCCATAATTACCTCAAGAAGTAGTGAGCTCTCACTCCTTGGGAAGGCTTCAAGCAGTGGGTGGATGACCACATGTCAAGTATGATAGAGTATGTATTTTTAGTTATGGCTTAGACTAGATGACCACTCAAGTTCATAAAAACTAAAAACTTCTGTGGTTCTCTAATCTTGTACTAATGAAATTGATTTTTTCTAATCTCAGTGTAAGATTTTATATTTAAAGCTAAGTGACACAGTAGAGTGCCAGGCCTGAAATCAAAAGACTAATCTTCCTAAGTTCAAATCTAGCCTTAGACACTTACTAGCTGGGTGTCCTCGGCAAGTCACTTAATTCTGTTTGCCTCAGTTTCCTCATCTGTCAAATGAGCTAGAGAAGGACATGGCAAAACACTCCAGCATCTCTGCCAAGAAAACCCCAAATGGGGTCACGAAAAATTAAACATGAATGAAATGACTAAACAACAATTAAATTTTATGTTATTAGGATTTATCTTATTAGATATTCAAGTTTGTTATAACCTTTTTTGATCCATATTCTGTCATCCAAACAATAGCATGTCAAGAAAGTCACTGAGCCTTTCTTGGTCTCCATTTCCTCTTCTATAAAATAAGAAGGTTGGACTACATCAAGGGCTCTTAACCTTTTTGGTGTCATTCCCTCCCCCCCCCCCTTTGGCAGCCAGTCTGATGAGGCCTATGGAACCCTTCTCAGAATATTATTTTTAGATGCATAAAATAAAATACATAGAATTATAAAAGGAAACAATTATACTGAAATAAAGTTGTAAGTTTTCCCTTTCCAAGTTTAGGGATTCCTTGAAATGTACCCACAGACCCCTTGGCACCGCTGAACCAGATGACCTTTATGATGCCTTCTAGCTCTAAATCCATAATCCCAAAGCCAATTGGCAAATTTGACAAGCATGCCGCCCATGGATCAAATGAGGTCCTGGCTTTACAGTGCTCAGCACAGTACCTGGCACACGAGAAGATTAATAGATGCTTATTCCCTTCTCTCCCTTCCCTTTTCTATGTCTTCATACAAATCATTGATCAAAATGCTTAAACAGCACAAAGTTGAGCAGATACCTCAGGCACTCTCTTGGATACCACCTTCCAAGTCAACACTTAACTATTCATGACTAACTACTCTTTTGGTTTCACTATTTGACCAGCTCCAAATCTACCTGACTGTACTTGGCTCACATCTGCCTGTTCATAAGAAGAACACGGGATACTGACAAATGCTTTACTAAAATCAACACTCCCCAGATCAACCAGTCTAGTGACTGTCAAAAAATGAAATGAGGTTAGTCTGACATGACCTGCTTTCCCTGACGTCGTGCTGGTCCTCTGAGATCATCACTCCCTTTTCCAGAAATTCACTAACCACTCTAAGAGGTGCCATTACTCTTTTTTTATGTCATGGACTTTGCAGGTAGTCAGGCAAGAATGTTTTAAATGTATAAAATACAAAGGACTGCAAAGGAAATCAATTATATTGAAATGCTATTACCAGGATATTTAAAAACAAGTTCACAGATCCTAGGTACTAGAATATTATCTTCTCTAGAATTTTCTTCTTTTTTATTTTATTTTAATTTTTTAGAATTATCTTCTTTTGTCGGCAGAAATTTAAGCTAAACTTTGTGGCCTATAATTTGCAGATTTCAATCACTTAAAAACCAGGACATTTTGTCCATTCTCAGTCCTGCAGTAGCTCTCTCATCTTCCACAGTCTTCTGAACATCACAACTGCCAATCCTTTCAGAACCCAGTAATGTATAGTTCATCCAGGCCTGAAGACTTCAATTCATCAAGGGCAGCAGGATGTCGTCTTATAATGCTCTCCCTATTTATCTTAGCTGTCAATTCTTTATTAGCTGTCTTTGTTCTGCACTTTATAATAATAAAAAAAAAGAATGCTCCTTGACAGCAAAATAAGGAAAAATAAGAAACTCTACTTTCTCTCCATTGTCTGTAATGTCATTTCATTCAGCTAGAGCACAGTCCTATCCTTTCCCTGCTCCTTCTCTTTTCTACCACACAGCTTTAAAAAGCCATTTCTTGTTGTTGCCCCTAGATTTCTTCATCAGGCTTCAATAAATTCGGAGATTTTAGTACTGCTAATGCTATTATCCCAGAGCTATGCTACAACTCTGTATTTATCTTTTGTTATCTGTTACTTATCTTTTATCACCTCACCCCCATCAGTCATTTTTCAGTCACATCTGACTATCCATGACCCCATTTGGGTTTTTCTTGGCAAAGATCCTGGAGTGGTTTGCCATTTCCTTCTACAGCTCATTTTACAGGTGAGAAAACTAAGGCAAACAGGGTTAATTGACTTACCTAGGGTCACAGCATTAGTAAGTGTCTGAAGACAGATTTGAACTCAGGTAGATAAGTCTTCCTGACTCAGGTCTAGCACTCTGCTGTCACCACCTAGCTGCCCTCTGTCTTTTACACACCTTTAAAACTTTAATTTATTAGGTTCCCAGTACACTACATCAGTCTCTTTACATAATCCTCCACTTTTCTTCCTCACAGGAATTGCTGTTTTGTTTTTGTAATTTCATTTTTGATACCTTCTCTATTCATTCTGGGCTGAGTTTTCCTCTTGAATTTTAGGCCATAAGTTCCTAGTTATCCTTTCTCTGAACACTTTAAAATCTACCTTCTTAAAGTATAGGAGGCATGAATTCAGACTGTACCTGGCTTTCTTCTTCTAAAGGCAGCTGGAGGTGCAGGAAACACAGCACTAGACCTGGAGTCAAATCCAGCCTAAGATTCTTATCTAACCTCAGATGCTTACTAGCTGTGTGACATTGGGCAAGTTACTTAATTGCTATTTGCCTCAGTTTCCTCAACTGTAAAATTAGCCTCACAGGTTTGTTGTCAGAATTAAATGAATTATTTGTAAAAAAAAAAAAACTGCCTACCACAGCACCTGGTACATAGTAGATACAATATAAATACTTATTCTCCCATTTCTTTTCCTTCCTTCTCTCTCACAAACTTTAAAATGGAGTGATCATTTCCACCAAGGTTAGCCACTTCCATCCAAAACACTTTTTCTGACCAGAATTAGTTCCAGAAGTCTCTTTCGGTGATTACTCCAATTTTTGAAGGCTGAAATGATCACAGGTGCATGTTAACAGGAGGCTGGCCTCAGTTCTATATTTGTCCCTTGGCAATAGATTTCCAGTTCTAGCACTTCACAAAACTTCTCTTTTTGTTTATTTGGCAGTTTCATGAAGTGCCAGAGCCAGAACCACATCCCTTGTTGGTCAATCTGCTGAAAATGAACTTCTCTGTAGTCTTCGATGAGTCCTCAGACAACACGTCTATGGCCTGACATCTGCACCATGTGGTTGAATTTTTTAAAAATAATTTGTATTAGTTAATAAGCATTTACTAAGCACCTACTATATGCCAGACACTCTGCTAAGCACTGGGGCTACAAAGATAAGTGTAAGGCAGCCCCTCTCCTCCAAGAACTCACAGTCTAAGGGGGGAAACCACAAACAAATATGTACAAACAAGATATATATACAGGATAAATGGGAAATAATTAACAGAAGCAAAGCACTAGAATTGAGAGATTGGTTTTAAGGTCAAAAATCTCACAATTTTTTTTTTGGCCAACTCTTGGCATTATTTTTTATTAATTTATTTGTTTTCTGTTTTCAACATTCACTTCCATAAGATTTAAATTTTCTCCCTCTTCCTTCTCCCTCCCTTCTCGAAGCAGCATGCAATCTGATATGGGCTCTACACATACGTTCCTATTAAACACATTTTCACATTAGTAATGTTGCATAGAAGAAATAGAATAAATGGAAGAAACCATGAGAAAGAAAACAAAACATAACAAAACGAAAGAGAAAATAATCTGCTTCATTCTGCATTCCAACTCCATAGTTCTTTCTCTACATACGGTTGGCATTTTCTATGATGAGTCCTTTGGAACTGTTTTAAGGTCCTTGCACTGCTGAGAAGGGCTAAGTCTATCAAATATCAGTCCTCGAACACCGTGGTTGTTACTATGTACAATGTTCTCCTGGTTCTGCTCACTTTACTCAGCATCAGTTCATATAAGTCTTTCCAGGTTTTTCTGAAGTCTGCCTGCTCATCATTTCTTATAGCACAATACATTCATGTACCACAACTTGTTCAGCCATTCCCCAATTGATGGGCATCCCCAAGGTTTCCAGTTCTTGGCCACCACAAAAAGAGCTGCTATAAATATTTTTGTACATGTGTGTCCTTTTCCCATTTTTATGATCTCTTTGGGATACAGTCCTACAAGTGGTATTGCAGGATCAAAGGGTATGCACATTTTTATTAGCCCTTTGAGCATAGTTCTACATTGCTCTCTAGAATGGCTAGATCAGCTCACAGCTCTACCAACAATGAATTAGTGTTCTAACTTTCCCACATCTTTTCCAATATTTATCATTTTCCTGTTTTTTCATGTTAGCCAATCTGATAGGTGTGATGTGGTACCTCAGAGTTGTTTTGATTTGCATATCTCTAATAAATAGTTAAAATCTTATAATTTTTACAAAGCATTTTCACAATCACTGTTGAGGATTATTAACACAGATGAGTAGTCTCATTTTAGAGAGACACAAACTAAGGTTGCTAGAGGTAAAAGGACTTGCCCACAGTCATGCAGTGAGTGAGCCAGGACTAGTAAAATACCAGCCCTGGGCTGTTGCTGAATGAGAATGAGGTCCACCATTCACACAGATACTACAAGATTAGACATTCAAGATACTCTGAAGAATAAGAAGTAAAATAACAAAAAGATCTTACATTTGATACTTCTAGCAACATGATAATGAATGGAAAGAGGACTTAATATGGGAACTGAAGGGGCCTGGTAACCTCAGCACTACTACTTATGATTTGTGAACCTTGAGTTTGCTAGGCCAATGTTATATAATGTGTAAAATAAAGGGATGGTGGGAAAAGATGGTCTCTAATATCTTCCAACGCTAACTGTGTGATATTCCCATTCCTGGGACATAGGTAGGGCAGATGCTATCACACCCATTTCAAAATGAAGAAACTAAGGATCAGGAGCTTAAATTCTAGGTCTGTGTTCTATTCCTTGCCAACAGATGTGCTCTCCTTAAATGATCCGTGGAAAGTTCTTGGCTTTGTAAGTAATTTCTAAATTCAGTCTCAGGTAGGTACCATCATTCCAATTTAGTAGCACATAAACAAATTTATTCACACAGCTGGTACATTAAGCAAATATAGGAATACTTCCAAGACAAAGGAACATGTGGTTTTTAAGGCCTTCCTGCTAATTAATCTCTTAAGAATCTCTGGGCATGGAAAGCACAATAGCCATTCACCTATCTCATTAAAGGTTCATTTACAAGATGAGATCATTCAGAAGTGTTTCCTTGCCTTCTCAAGCCATCTCAAAATATTTTTCTGAAGTCTTGGTAATTAAACATGGGGAGTGAGCCCATCTGGAAAACAGGCCCCTGAGTCTAAGCAAATACACTATTCTTTTATCAATCTAGAAAAGGCAACAAGACTATTCACCCACAATGACAACTTCATCCCATACTCTAAGGAATGTTAAGAGGTATTATTCCCAAATTATTTCATGATAAAACAGAAAGAGAACTGGGAAAGGGGAAATCACAAGGATTTAGGCCTATTAAGAGTTTTTCAATGATAAGAACCATCTAAAAGTGAAAGGGGCTGACTGAATAGGCAATGGAGGGATTTTAAAAGATATTGAATGAACAAACATTGAATGTCAGAGGCTATCCTAGCATTTATATAGTACTTAAAAGTTTGCAAAGCACTTCACAAATATTATCTCATTTTACCCCACAGCAACTCTAAGAGATGTGTGCTTTTCTTGGCTCCATTTCACAGATGAGGAATCTGAGGTAGACAGAGATTAAGTGACTTACCCAGGGACACAAAGGCAGTAAGTATCTGAGTCTCGATTTGAACTCAGGTCTTCCTGATTCCAAGTCCAGTGCTCTATCTATGGTGCTACCTAAATGTTATAGAGAGATAGTCTGAGTTCCATCTCTGACACTTTTTAATTATGTGAATCTAGACAAGTAACTTCCCCTCATTTGTTAAATGGGAACATCAATCCTTGCTTTAACTAAAGGCTTGTCATGAAAAGTATGTTATCACTACAGGTCTAATATTTTGAAGGTTAGTACTTAGCGATCCAAGATTTCAAGAAATATTACTCCAGTGAATACCCGAAATTCTCTAATGACTTGTTCCTTTCTCTTAAAAACTGCCTTCTATCCAACAGTCTACCAATGGGGAAACAAACATACTGATTAGAAGTTATTTTTTATGACAAATAAAAATAATTCTATTAAGAGAGTCCTGGTGGGGACTTAAAGTAACTACTTCAGTTCTATTAATGTGATTTCAGTTGATGTGAGAGTTCCTCTCCACCAATATAACTAACGATCTTCCATACCTTAATAGATAATCTTTTATCAGTTACCACAACTGAAAAAAAAAGAAAGAGGAAAAAAATAAAAGAAAAAAAGAAAATGCATCTCTTGCTGACCAATGTTCTGGTAATAAACTTCTCACAAAGTTAGCTAGCCTAGGCTCAGCCTCAAGATAAATAGGCATCCATCACCACACCTGCACATTCTACATTCTGTGATCCCATAATTCTAAGATTCTGTGACAAGATAATCTCTAATGCAGGTTCCAACTGTAGATACTCATTCAAATGTGAAGTGTGGGAGAGAACTAAGAAAGCGCTCACTATTTAGGGGTTTAAAAAAAAAAAACAAGCTTTGGACAAAGAAGCAATCACAGATGCAAATAACATTCTGAAGTCCTTAAACAAAACAGTTAAATAACTCCCTGGATTTACCAAGAAATGTCAATATTGGTGCACTGAACCTTGTTGATAGCAGGGCATTAAATTAAGCGCACTTTGGCCAAGACTAATAAATTTATAATCAGAACACTTTCTGCCCAAAGTTTTCCCAAATATCATCTCATCAACCCTCCCTCTGAGCTAAGGAAAGTAAGTCAACATCAGAACTTCTATTTTTTTTCCAAGAACTCCATTTTTCCAAAACAAGGACTGGGGTCGCACAGCAAGTCAGTGGTGGACACAGACCCATCAACAAGTTTTTCTGATCCAGAGTTCCTACATTAGACTGACATGACCTATATCAATATACACCGAAAAGGTAGCATGATTGTTTGGAAAGCTCTGGATCCATAGCCAGGAGTAACTCTGGGATTTCCCCAGCAGTGTCAGTAAGGCCAAGTCACCTAACTCCTCTAGTCTTCAGCTTTCTCATCTATAAAACTGAGATCACAAAGCTCACCATGCCTTTCTCACAGGGTTGTTGGGAACAGCAAATGAGGTAATAGTGTAAATGCTTTATAAAACCTAGAGGAGTTAAATAAATGCCAGCAATTTCTCTTTTCTTTCTCGACCAACACATATGAACTGGAGTAATGAAGAATACTGACTTTGAAGTCAAAAGTCTCGGGCTTTCAAATTTGGCTCTGTTATTTACCAGCTGGGCGACCCCAGGAAAATCACTTCCCTTCTCTAGGCTTCAGTTTCCCTATCTATGAAATGAAGCAACTGAACTAGATGATCTCTAAGGTCTCTTCTAACCCCAGTTCCTATGATCCATCACTAGAGATCCAGATTGAGTCACTTAAAAAAGCTCACTCTCTCTGATATGAGGGTCACTCACTCCCACAAGGCAATCCTCCTGCCTTAAATGCCTAAAATATTTTTCATATGCACCAAACATTTCGAACAGCTTTTAGAATTACAGGGTCCCAGACCCATAAAGCTTGATAAGACCTTAGAGGGTATTTATATTTAGTTCAACCTTTGGTCCAATATGGAGATTCCCCTTACAGCCTCCCTGACAGGTGTCATTCAGCCTCTATACTTGGACTTCCCAGCAACAGGGATCTAATTACCTCATCAAGGCGGCCCATTCCACCATGGATCAGCTCAGATTGTTGTTAGGCTCCTGCCTGGACAGGGTGGCAGATTCAGTTCAATGACATCCCACTTGCCTTGTGTCCCATCTCTGAGGCTACCCAAAACAAGTCACAGGATGATAGGTATTAGAGCTAGAAAGGACCTCCAAGATCAAATTAACTCTCTGGTTTTACAAATGAAGAAACTTGGGTCCAGAAAGAAGATCCGATTAGGTCAAGGTCAAAAAGTGGCGAGGAAGAGACCCTGGCTTTGAATCCCTGCCTTCTCATTTGAATCCACTCCTGTTACCATCAATTGCATTGTGCTGCCTCCTTTAGCTCCCTCAGGCCTAAGACAGTCCTTCAGATTAGCATGTTCCCTTTAGAACACTATGATTAAGAGAAGCCTATTCCAAGGTTTCTGTGTGCTATTTTACTGTTTTAAAAAGTAAATAAATGGCCCTAGAAGACCTAAGTTGTTGAGTGGGTTTTTTTTTTCAGTTTATAAAAATAATCATGGACATTCTATCCAGTTGAATTATTACCACCACTGAGTTCTGTGAAGTATCCCAAGGCATAAAACAAAAAATATTTACAAACTTCATTTGTAATGGAAAACAGCCAAGCCCAGAACAGTTTAGACTACACCAAGCAGAACAAAGGAATGCCACAAAAGGTAAAGAATTAAGGGAAAAGACAGGTTAAGATTCCCTGGCTTACATTTAATATAATTCCTTAAATGACATAAGTCCCTTCCAAACTTCCAGGCCTCAGTTTCCTCTTTAATAAAATAAAGGATTTGGACTTGAATATTTCCAAGGGCAAGGGCAATTCCACCCATTCACTCAAAAGTTTATGCTCTATTTCCTAAGGCATCTCCTTTTTTGATATTATATGTCTTAAAATACTTCCCAGTTCTGAAATTCTAGAACTACAAAAAGAATATATAATTTTACATCATGCCTATATTGACAAATACCTAAGAATGCACAGAGTTAAAGTGGGAGCCAGAGGGAGGTGAATGACATCCACAGAGTGCCAACCATTCAAATTTCTAAACCCTATTTTCCCCATTTCATTGAATCTTAGTGCTGAAAGGAAATATTTATAAGAGAAAACTGAGGTTCTAAGATGTGAAGTAACTTCCCAAAGGTCACAAAGTAAAGCACTGGCAGATACAGGTTTGGAGCCCAGGTTATCTGACTATGAGTTCCAAAGCTCTGGCCACCAGGCCCTGATGCCAGTCTCTGAATGGGGTAAGACTGTGATTTGAATTCTGGAGGACATAACCTCATTCATCACACACCCTAAAATATCTTAACTCAGATTGAAGGGAAAAGATGTTTCTTCTTTATCTCTGACTCTCAGTTTCCCTAGTTCCTTTCAAGTGTCAGCTAAAGGTTCACCTTCTTTCAAGAAGTCTTTCCTCAAAATAGGCAGGGCCAAAGGAGTAATAACCCCTTCAGACAGTAAAGTATATAGTTACATGTGTATACACATACAACAAATAGTCATTCTCTGACAGATAAGTGGTCAAAGAATATGAACAAACAGTTCACAAAAGAACTGCAAAACATTAACAACCACATGAAAGAATGTTCCAAATAACAAATAGTAAGAGAAATGCACATGAAAACATTCCTGAGATTCAACATCACATCCTACAACCTGGCAAAGATGATAAAAGAGAGCAATAGTCAATGTTAGAGAAGTTGTAAGAAGACAGACAAATCAGTACATTGTTGACTGAGCTGTGAATTGGCACAACCATTTGGAAAATAATTTGGAATAATGCAAATAAAGTAAATAAAATGTCCATACCTTTTGACCCAGAGATTCCATTACTGGACTTAAACCTCAAGAAGGCAATTAAGAAGACATTTACAATAAAATATTTTCAACAGCACTTTTCATGTTGCAAACAAAATTGGAAACAAAGTAGATGCCTACTGACCAGAGAAAGACAAAACAAACTGTGATATATACTGTGATGGGGAAGGGAAGGGAATAAGCATTTATACAGTTCTATTATGTGCCAACCACTGGCACATAATAAATGCTTAACAAACATTACCTCATTTGATCTTCACAAAAACCCTGCAAAGTGGATGCTGTTACTATCCTCCTTTTACAACTGAGGTAAACAAGAGTTGAACGACTTGGCCAGGTTAATACAGCTTTCACTAAGTGTCTGAAGCTGCATTTGAGTACTGACCGTACAAAGAAAGATCAAAAACAAAAGTCTATACTCTTAAGGAACTCACAGTCTAATGGAGGAGACAACATGCCAACAATTATGTACAAAAAAGATATAGGCAAAAATTAGATGAGTTAGAAATAATCAATAGAGAAAAGGCATTATGATTAAGAGGATTGGGAATAGCTTATAGCAGACTTTAGCTGAGACCTGAAGGAAACTAAGATGCAAGGTGAGGATCATTCTGTACATGGGGGACAGCCAGTGAAAATGCCCAGACACGGCAGATGGAGTATCATGGTGGAGGAAGAGCAAGGAGGCTAGCCAGCATCACTGGATCACAGAGTAAGCAGGGGAAAGGAAAAGTGTAAGAAGACTATAAAAGGCAGGAAAGAGGTCAAAAAAAGCAACCAAAAGAGAAAACAAAAAGAAGACTCCAAACAGGCAGCCAAAAGGCTTAAGGAACAAGTAGCCCTAAAGAGGTCACTTTTCAGAGCCCAGGGAGATGACAGAGGCAGGCTAAAGCTGCCCAAGACTACCACAGTGACATTCCTCCCCTGCCAGGGGAGGCTCAGCATGGGAATAAGAGACCTGGAACTAGAGCCAGAAAGAACTGGAGCAGAGTTCTGGCACTAGCTGGGTGATTGTGGGCAAAGCACTTGATTCTCCAGGGCTTTCCTCATGCATAAACTTGCACTACTGTGTTCACAAGTTATTAATGAATGTATCAGAAGCACTGAAAGCTATGTATCACACACCATATTAAGCAATACAGATACAAAGAGGCAAAAACAGAGTCCCTACGCTAAAGAAGTTCACATTCTAATGGAGAAGGCACTATACAAAGAATCATGTAGATACAAGGCATGTGCAGTACCAATGAGAGTTAATCTCAGAAAGTATATTATAAGAAATGAGAGCTTTGTAAACTGCAATGCACATGTGAAATGTGAGCTACAGTTATTATTGTTAGGACAGTATCTCCACAAAAGTTCTTTCTGACACCATACTGGTATAGATATAAATAATACTAACTCACATTTCTATTATGTTTTTCTGGACAATCCAAAGCTATGACATAGACCACAAATTCTGAACTACCCAATAAAGTTGGAAATGCTTTAAATATAGGCAAGTAACTAGCTATCTATCATTTGAGGTCCAGCCTAGGTACAAAAAGACCCATCACAAGAAGATCAGACAGCAAGGAATGATTTCGTACTTTTGGCCATAGCCAACACACAGATAAGAATGCGATCTCTGTCTGGGAAAGGAGTGCCCTGTGCGAATGAAAACATGGATCTGTGAGTATAAAGCCTTCCTATACCCACCAGAAATGAAGTTTCTGTTAATACAGCAAATGTCTAAGACAGTATAATTTAATTCTTCTACCTCTGTCACTCTCCAAAATGCAAGCAGCTTTGACTCTCTACTTCAAAAACAGTTTTTAGCTATAATTATAATAACTACAGCTAACAGATAGTGCCTACTATATGTCAGATGCTATGCTAAAGAATTTAAAATTATATTTTGTTTGATCCTTACAATAATGCTGGGAGGTAGGTACTATTACTATCCCCACTTTACAGATAAGGAAATTGAGGCAAATAGATGTTAACTGACTTGCCCAGGTAGTGTCTGAGATAAAATTTTAACTCAGATCTTCCTAACTCCAGGCCCAGTGTTCTACCCACTGCCCACCTAGCTGCCATTTACACAGCAACTGAGGATTATGGAGCATTTTGATATTCATTACAGGATAACATTTACTACCTATTTGCATTATAACAGCCCAGTGATTTAAGACAGGGCAGATCAACAATCCCATTTCACATAAAAGGAAACTGTAGCTTAGAGGGAAGGGAAATGACTTGCCCAAGGTTGCAAGATGGTAAAGTGACAGAGCTAGGAATGGGAAGGGATAGAGAGTAAGTCTATTCCAAAGCTCACATTTTCCTGGAGAAAATTAGGATTTCAATAAGTTAAGCAACTCCACCAAGGACAGAGTTACGTCTATAACCCTAGTCATTCCATCCTGGTCTGGGGCTCACTCCAGGGAACTGGCTTGCTTCTCCTCACCTGATGGTTTCTCGGCCTGGTTTCCTTCCTGCTGTCCTCTGATGTCCCACACCCTGACAGTCTCAGGCCAACAGCCCAAATCCTCCTTTCATTCTACAGCTGGTCACCTATGTGGGGCTTCATTACATTGGAAGCTGATGCCGAAATTACATTCATGGAAGGGTTATCTGGAGATGAATTAATCATGGGAGTTGCACTAAGTTGGGAGTGCAAAGACAGCATCTGTGTGTCGGGAAACAGATGGCATTCAGAGGACGCCAGCTTCAGCTCGTGTCTCATTTTCCTAAGGCAAGCAGGTTTAGGTCAGCAGGTAGGCTGGCCTGGAGCGTCTGCAAATATTTGGCAGTCAGCCAGGTCAAGGAGGAACGGAATGCAGACACACTGTGCATTTTGATAACAAATGAATAATCTAGCAAGAGCTGCAATTACCTGCTTCCCAAGCCCTTAATTTTTCGCCAACTCATCAACTTTTGGATTTTTTGTTCTTTGCAAAGATGTATTTTTCAGCACAAACCTGGAGCTCTCTAAGCCTAATGCCTGGCACTCAATAAGTCATTCAGTACATACATTTCTGGAATCACACCATTAAGAGCTAAAAGGATTCAAATCCAACCCCAACTAGCAGTTGCATGACAGTGTTCCCTATCTCTTAAGCATCCGTTTTCTCATCTATAAAATTGGAACAATAATACTTAACTACTTCATGGGGTTATTTTGAAAATAAGATATGTGTCCCTGACAGGTGGTCATTCAGTCCCTGCTTAAATATCTCTAGTACCTGGGAGCTCCTAACTTACCCAGGGTAACCTGCTTTTTTGGAAGAGATCTCTGACTCTTGGGAAATTCTTTAAACTGAACTGAAATGTATCTCCCTCTATTTCTACTCACTGGTCTTTGTTCTGCCTTCTAGGGTCACACAGAGAAGAGTCTTTTTTTTCCTTTTTGGAGAAGGGAAGGTAGGGCAATTGGGGTTAAGTGACTTGCCCAAGGTCACACAGCTAGTTTTTTGTGTTAAGTGGCTGAAGCCGAATTTGAACTCAGGTCCTCCTGACTCCAGGGCCGGTGCTCTGTTCACTGCGCCACCTAGCTGCCTTAGAGTCTTTTGTTTGGAATATAAGTAGAAAGAAAAGAACTCTGGAACAAAGAGTCAAAAACCCTAACTAGATGCGTCTCAGTAATGCCAGTGATGAGACGTGTGATCTTAGACAAGTCATTTCCCCCATCTGAAAAAATGAGCAAATAGGACTAAGATCAGGGTTCATGGATTTTTTCTTAATATTTTAATAACTATGAGCCAATATAATTTGTTTCTTATTTTCTCCACTTAAAAACATTATTCTGAGGAAGGGTCCATCAGCTTCAGATCACTCTTCATGACTGGATAGTTTATGTCCTAAGACTCCTTACCAGCTTTGATAGCTGAGGGTTTATATTTAAAGACTGTGAATTTACTAGTCACAGACACAAGCATTGTAAAACATTTCCACACCTACTACTGAGTTGAATTATTATCCTCATTATGCAGATGTAGAGAAACTAAGGCTCAGAGAATTTAAGTGACTTCCTTAAGGTCAATTATCTAATAAGTGGGTACAAGAAGAACTGAATACCAGGTCTTAGATACTGCAAAGAAGGCTTCTTTCTGCTGTACCACATGCCTCCATACAATCTGTAGACACATTAGAGTTAAACTACTTATTTTATGTTACTTTCTAATAAAATCCTGCCAACTCAGAAGCAAAGAGATGCACAATTTTGTCAAGTATATGAAGTTAAAATGTGGCTTTACCCCAAGTTCTACAACAAGCTTACCTGTGATAAGTCATTTAGCCTCTCAAGGCTTCGATTTCTTCACCTCCAAAATGGAGATGATAATGTCTGCTATGCCTCACAGAGCTGCTCTGAAGATCAAATGAGATTAACAACAGCTGATATTTTCACAGCACTTTACAATAAGGTTAAATTATGTCTAGTATTATTAACCTGACTCTATGGAAAGAAAGAAAGAAGGGGAGGGATCTCACATGGACACAACTAGCAAATGTCAGGGTGGGGACTCAAGTACATATTTTCCAACTCTGAGTCCTATGCTCTTTCCATGACATCATTCAGTCTCAATCAAGTTATACACATACTTTGAAAAGTAGAAGGTATTAAACAAATGTAAGGTGCTAGTGTTCTCAATGTGCTACAGCAGGAGCATGGGTCATGGGTCAGGAAATCTTGTTTTCTGTTCATAAATCAATCTTGCCCCTCAACTAGCTGTTACTCTGAAGAAGTGTATTCTTTCTGGACCTCATTTTCTTCACCTATCTACTTCCCCAGATTGTTGAGAGAATCAAATGAAACCATATATGTAAAATATTTCACAAATGTAAACCTGATATAAATTTGAAGTATCCTTATTTATTAACAGAATGAATGTTAAAGAAGATGATTTCCAAGTTCCCTTCCCCCTCTCATATTATATGATAAGGTCTTTCCCAGCTCTAACATTCTGTTTTGTGTTCTAATAAAGGTTCCTTCACATTCTGACATTTTTAGTCTGAGGATGTCAATTCTGAATTTTCTGACGTCTTACTATGTCAAACTCTAAAAAAAATGACAACTTAAAAAGCTAACATTTTCCTTTCACTTTGCTGTAATTATTATGACCCATCCAACGGGATTCTAGTACACCAGGAGCTGGCATTAGTATGATCCCATTTTGGTGTTGGTACCACGTGCTTGCTCAGCAATAATCAACAATGAATTCAGCAAGTTCTTCCACAAAAGCGTATTATTTCTACTCTAGGACTTGACCATGGTCTCCTGTCTCTGTGGCTGCTTCATCCTCAGTTAGTCATTAAATGCAAATGAAGGCCATCAATTAGGTTATGATAGAACAAATTCTAGAATATGAATGGAATGAAATGCTATTTTTTCATGAGAAATTATGAAAGGGATAGCTCCAAAGAAACCTAGAAAGCCTTGAATGAACTGATACAGAGTAAAGTGAAAAGAACCAGAACAATTTATGCAATAACAACAACACTACAAAGACAAACAATTCTGAAAGACTTAAGAACTCCAATCGATGCAATGACCAATGACAATTCCAGAGAGCTCATGATGAAACATGTTACCCCACCACCTGAGAACTGTTATAGATCCAAGTTGCAGCATATGATACATATTTTTGAACACTGGAATTTGGTTTTGCTTGACAATGTATTTTTGTTACAAGGGTTTTTGTTTTATTTTTTTCCAATGTGGGACATGGTTCCTTTATGGATGCTTGTTGGCTGAAAAATAATAAAATATTTTTAAAATGCCAATGAAAAATTGAAAGATGCCATAATAGGTTCTATTAACACACTGCAGAAAAAAATAAAAAGAAAGTACAATATCCTAACTAATTTGTAGACTGGCACAGGAGGTTAGGAAATAGACAGGGAACTGCTTAGCATCCAGGAAAGAAAACAAGTCGCTTCAAATAGCAAGAGAAAGGTAAGATCTACTTGGAATAGGATACCAACAGGAAGCTACTGGCTAAGTCACATCAACCAGGTGTGTCTGTCTTCCCAACAATGTGATCACTGCTAAGAAAAGATAAAGGATACAATAGAAAGAATACTCATTTTGGACCTAGAACCTGGGTTCAAATCTTAGTTCAGCTATTTATTTCCTAATTTCCTTGGGCAAATAATTAAACCTCTATGAGCCTGTTTCTTCATCAGTTAAATAAGGGAGTTAGACTATCACAGAATTTCAGCAGGTAGCACAGATCTCAGGAGTTTTCTGAACAATTCTTTGGTCTACAACAAGCCACCTATTCAAGCCTTTGCCTAGGCAAAGGAAATCTAGTGTCTCTCAGGGAACAGCACAGTCCATACTTCTAGTCAGCTCTAATTAGGAGAAACATCATCCTTCATCTCAAGCCTAAATTTGGTTGTTTTTTTTTTTTTTGGCCAATTCCACCCACCCCTTCTAGTTCTGTTCTTTGGGGCCCAAAATGAACAAATCTAATCCCTCTTCTACTTGATCCCCTTCCGAATGCTTGAAGACTGGGGACAGCTATTTTGTTCCCCTTCAGTTTTCTGTGTTCTAGGCACTTAGCATCAAGGAACATACCCAGTTCCTTCAAATGTTTGCTCATATGGCATGAACTTGAAGGCCTTCACAGGCTGATAATGATGATGATTAATGTTAATCTCTTTTTCCTCTGAGCTCCCTAAATCATAGATCTGCCTTTCCCCATGAACCTCATCACATTTTACCTTTTGTACCCACCAGTAGGGTGAGAGCTGAAAGGGCAAGAATGGTGCCAATGTATATCTTCCTCCCCCGCAGTCTTAGGCAAAAGAGGGGCTTAACGAAAGTAGGCTCAGCTCAATAAATACTGATTGAGCCCTTTCCACCTCAGAGGGCCCTGTAGTGGGCATACAAAGCCTCCCAAAAAGCCCCCAAGGGGTTTATAATCTCCCAGGTCAGATACAACAAATATACACATAAATGTGATACAAATAGAATAAAAGGGGCCAAAGGACAGGTCAAGATAACTCCATCTAAGAAAATGTGAGCAGAAAGAAGGCTCACTTTGGAGAAGAAGGAAGAGATCAGAGAACATTTCATAGAAACGGAAGCAATGGAAATGGGTTCTGAAGAAGAGGATTTCCAAAGGTTGAGTTAGAGTGTGGGCAAAGTTCATTCAATGCATGTTCCAATTTGGCTGGGACAAAATACACAGAGAGAGACCATTAAGGAGGTTATTCTAACAGCCCAGGGGAGAAATAATGAGAAGTAATAATAGTGAATGAGCACATATGTATAGTATTTTTAGGTTCGCAAAGTGCTTTATATGTCATTTGATACATACAACAGTTTTATGGAGCAGATTCTATTATCCCCACTTTATAGATGAGGAAAGAGACTGGGAAGGGTTAAGTGACCTACTTAGGATCCCACAGCTAGTAGGTATTTGAGCCAGGATTTGAACTCAAGGCTTCGTGGCTCCAAATCCAGCCCTTTATACACTGCACCTCCTAGCTACCTCACAAGTGAAAGCAAGAGGAAGGATGTGAAAGGTACTGTTAAGGCAGAAGAAACAGGACTTAGAAACTTAGTGGACATGAGGAAGTGGGGAGACTCAAAGATGACAGATTTCAAGTATGAGTAAAATCCCACCTTCTACAGGAAGCCTGCCCCAACTCTTCTGAATTCTAGTGCCTTCCTTCTGTTAATTATTGCCTATTTATTCTGTATATAGCTTGCTTTGGGTAGATTGTTTACATTTCTCCCCCTTTAGATTGAGCTCCTGGGGGGCAGAGATAGTCTTTTGTCTCTTTTTGTGTCCCCAGCACTTAGGACAGTGGCTGGCACACAGCAGCCACTTAATAAATGTTTATTGATTCTCTCCTCCTCTCTCTCCACCCTCCTTCTCTCTCCCCCCTTTCTCTTTTCCTATCTGATTCCTATTTTCTTCCTCCCTTTCTCTCACCATCATTCTCTCCCTCTCTTTCTCTCCCCTTCCATTCTCTTCCTCTTCTTCTTCTTCTCTCTCTAGACCTCCCTCTCCCTAGACCTCTCTCTCTTTAGACCTCTCACCTACACACTTGCATACTCAACTTTATTCTGTATCTGCTTTTGCATTTGCCTTCCTCTACTTCATTTTTAGGTTCGTGTCTTGCTTCATCTTTGGATTTCCAGAATCTAGCACAGGATCCTGTGCAAAATAAGCACTTAAAATTTTTTAAATTGAATTCAACATGATGCTTCATCCAATCTATTCTAGGTTTTCCACTCAGGCTTCCAGAAGTTTTCTCTGTAGATATGGCTGCCATATAGAATTCACCACCAGAATTTACTTTCATAGATCTCAATCTCAAGTGGCTTTTCTCCCTCCATCAATGTCTCTCTCCATTCACACCATCACAACCCTAATTCAGGCCTTTATCCCCTCTCCTAGATTATAGCAATAGCCTTCTAACTGGTCTCTCTGTTTCAAGTCTCTTCCCCCTTCAATCTATCATCCTCTCAGCTGTCAAAGTGACCTTCCTAAAGCACAGATCTGACCATGTCACCCTCCTCCTGTCTTGTTAAATGAGTCCCAGTGCATCTATTTCCTCCAGAATCAAATACAGTGTCACTTAAAGTTCCTTTATAACCCACGCCCTTCCTACCTTTCCCATCTCCTCACACTTTAATGCACCTCCATGCACTCTATGATCTAGCTCTATTTGCTGCTCCTCACACATAGCACTCCATGTCCTATCTGCACACCTATGCACTGGCTATCCCCCATTCCTGGGACCAACTCACCTCTGCCTCTTGGTTTCTCTGGCTTCCTTTACTTACCTTTAAACCCACTTTCCATCGTAGGCTTTTCTCAATTCTCCGCTCCCCCAAGCTATTTGTTGATCCCTTCCCTTTCTGATTACCTTCCATCTACTCTGTATATGACTTCTATGTACCTGGTAATATACATGATGGCCAGCACTGTTTTTTGTCTTTCTTTATAACTCCAGCACTTAGCATACTGCCTGACACATAGTAAGCCCTTAATAAGCACATTGCATGTGATTTCTGTTCATGCCTCTTCATAACTTTTCCTTATCTAATTCTTTAAATAGCATAAATTATCACAGAACTTAGAGTTAGAAGGAACTTTAGAGATCATTTAATCCACCCCATCATTTTACAAATAAGGGAAATGCAGCCCAGAGATTTTCACTGACTTGCTCAAAGTAATACAGTTAGTAAGTAAGAGAAGCAGACTCCCAACTCAGACCTTCTGTCTCCAAACTCTGTTGTTACACTACAAGCAGCACAGTACCTCAAGGAAAGAAAGAAAAGCCCTCCAGACCCGAATGTGAAACAAAACTCATACTTCCTAGCTGGGCGACTGTATCCAAGTAAGTCACTTAAAGATACGCTTGGGGTACCTCATAGGCTTGTGGAGGAAGCTCTGCAAACCATAAGAAGACACTATAGAAATGCAAGTTGTGTTTTAAAGGATATAACCTACCACAAAATCTGTTCCCATGATGGAGAGAAGTAGGGATCAGAAATAGTTCTCTCTGTACTTGGCTATTCCATTGTTTAATAGGGAAAGCACACAAGTGCTTGGGGTCAGAAGATGTGGGCTTGGATTCTCCTTCCCATACTTACTACCTAAGTGCTATTAGGCAAGTCCCTTCCCAATTCTGAGATTCAGTGTCCTCGTCCAGTAAAGGGGCATGCAGGACAAAAGGATCTTGAAAGTCCTCCTTCCTCCCCAACTCTGATCTATATATTAAGTCCTTTTTCAGGGTCATTCCAGATACAATATTTGAGTTCCAGCAAATGAAAGGAAACAATATCACCTCACTTGTGCTATTGAACAAGTCCACAACTATGTCTACAGAATTAGTTTCACTCAAGGAAAGTACACTTGTATACAGGCACCAACTGGTGGGAACCAAGAGAAAGGAGGAGCTAAAGAGAAAACTAAAAACATGGAAGGAATTTTTAAATAGCATTATTTAAAAGGCCTGAACATGAAGGCATATTAAAAATAACTGAAAAGCAGTTGGCCCAAACAGACCAAACTTCACAGACTGATTAATAAGCATCAGGGCTATGTGCTAATGACACATTTAAAATGATATGTTCAACAAAATAAAATACAGAGAGAAGGGTCAGTGGTCTGGAACCTAAGAAAATGGAGGAGTCCAATCAACATTTGTTAGGTGCCAACTGTCAAACTTATCAAAGAAAATAAATGGATTTGATCATACTATATTTTATTCACTGTGTGAGTATGTGTGTGAGAGAGAGGGAGGGAGGGAGGGAG
>NW_027187352.1:2433024-2510633 GCF_028583685.1 Petaurus breviceps papuanus
AGTATGGATGATAGTGTGTGAGGGAGTGAGGGAGAGGGGGGGGGGGGGGGGGGTAGAGGAGGGGGGGGGGGGGGGGAGGAAGGGGGGGGAAGAGGGGAGGGAGGGGGAGAGAGAGACTAGTCTTTTGAGAGAGAGAGAGAGAGAGAGAGAGAGTTACAAAAGCAAGTCTATAAAAAAGCAAGCAGGGCAAAAGACTTAAGGCCCTCCAAGCAGGACTTCACTTCCCAGAAGAGCACTATTTGGGTTCAAGGAAAACTTGATCACTGAAGAAAATGAAATCCTGGAAGAACAGGAAAGAGCCCAAGAGGAAGCCATATGGAAAAAAGAATAGGACACAATTATCTTGGGAATCCTTCATTGGGGACAATGTGAGATTGAACCAGAATGGAAACAGGGCTTGTGGACAGGCTGCTGGCTAGGAGGAGGTGAGGCCTCAGAAGTACAGAGCCTCCTGGAGCTGTAGCCACGACAGAAAGACAACCAAGGACTGTCTCAGGGAGACAGCTCCAAGGGCTCAGGGAGGCCAAGATGGTGCACTGTTCCCCTCTAGGGAGAAATCTGGTTATAAAGAGGAATTCCTCTCCTGACTTTGATGGAGAAAAGGAGAAGGGGAATGCATTCATATAGGAAATGTTTGTGGAGAATGTTTCTATAACATTTATGTCATTTACTTTATTGCTTCAGCTTAATGCCTTGACTGAATCTGTGTTGTGCTTCACCTAGGTTTTTGGTTAACATGATATAAAGATCTAAACCCAAGGGGACTGCAGAAGCTCCCTGTTTCACACTGGGGGCTTGAGTCTCGATTAAGGCATACTTATTTATAAAATACTTTACAATGGGCCTGGTAAACATGAGGAACTCCAGAGAAGAGTGGAAACTGAAAACTTGCATACCCCATGTTGTCCATACCGATTCTGTAGCATTTCTTGCATCTCCATCCTTAGCAAAGGGCCCCAACATCACCCAACTAAACTAATGAAATGCCCTCCTGAAAGTTTTTCAACCTCTATGCCCTAATTCTCTCCAAGTCATCCTTCATATGCTGGCACAAGAAATTTCATCATGCTCATATCTAAAGGTTTCACAAGAGCCTCACTACCTACTGGGTAAAAAAATCACTTATTAGCCTGTCATTCAAGGCCCTCGAAAATCTTATAAGTCTTCCTTTCCAGTCCTACCTCACACTGCTCTCTTCATACCTTTTTTCATTCAATCTGGACAGCATAAGCTAGGGACTATATTATTGGATTTAGAGTCAAAAGGCCTAGGTTCAAATCCTGCCTCAAACAGTAACTGCCTGTGTGATCTGGGCCTTAGCTTCCTCATTCACAAAATAATTTCAGAGGTACAGATCTCAATCCCTTATACCATGATTTTGAGTCATGCCCAGCACTTTCTACAGCTCCCTACATTCACTTATTCCCTATACACAGAATGTCCTCTCTAGCTACCTACTCAATTCACACTCATCCCATAGAGGGCATCTCAAACACTATCTGATACACAAAAACTTCCCTATCCCTCCTTCTAGCAAAGACATGCAATCTCATACAGAACTTAATGTATACCTTTATGCTGTACATACGCAAAATTGTATATGAATTATTAACTTAATTCTCTATGAGAACACAGGCTTAAGTGGGCAGGAACCATGTTTTCATTAAGCCTTGTACCTCCTCCAGTGTCCAGACCAGTGGTGTACACACAGACAGTGCTCAGCAAATGTGTTAGCAGAGTCAAACTCAAAAAGAAACAGGGCCACTAAACTGTCCATAAAGATTCCTGCCAGTCATATACTGACTTAGAAAACCAGATATTAACATTGTCTATGTTCTATTGTATTTTTACTTATTTTTAAAAACACTTCCAAATTACACTTTAATCTGGTTTCAAAGGAACTGAGAATGTTGTCTCTAGATTAGATGACCTCTAGCGTCCTTTCCAACACTATTTTCCAGTCTTCCTTGATGATATTCCATAGGTCTTTGGAAGTCACAAATGCCTAAATGTCATAAAATGGTATCCATGTTAAACAGAAGGTGAGCTGGATCTTCAATCCTCCAAATGAGGAGGAATTGCACTCACTTTTCAACAAAGGACAATAAAACTGGCCCAAGAGGAAAGCAGGGCAGGCCTACACAGAGCCACAAGCCTCAATCAGCATCACTGACTCTGAGAGTGAGTATGCAATTAGGAGAATTTCACTGTTTCACCAGGTTCCTGTGGCATGCAGTGAAGCAAAAGCATGAGGGAGGAGCTCTTAATTAGAGAGGAAACCTCTTCCAAGCCAATGACAGGTGCATAGGGTTCCAGCTGAGTCCCAGGGAGTTGACAGCAACATTTAATTCCTTTTGGTTTTTTCCAAAAACACTTAAGTTTGCATGCAATTAACTCAGAAGCGAGCTAGGAAGATTGGTGGCCATATTTCAAGGTTTATTACCTCTTTTCCCTGGAAGATCCACCAACTGGGTTTTAAAGGATTAAGAGAAAAACCAGATGGTTTAAGCTCCCAGTAAGCAAGTTACAGTGATCAGAAATGATAATAGCTGGGAGCAATTTACAGTTTTTACTGAGCTAGTTTTCTCTCTGCCTGGATTGCAAACATATCCCTTTCTCATTTTAATATGTTTCTTAAATAAGATTCTTTTAAGGATACCATTCTTATTAAAGAATGAATTTCCTATTTCCCTTGCCACAAAGTATATGCACAGAGTTTGTCTGTTTTTAATCAATAAAACATAATTAAAGTGAGATAGGAGACATTTATTTATTTTCTGAGTTATAAATGATGGTAGATACATTAATAGCAAGGTAACCTTACAGACCAATTATAAAACATTTTTCAAAATCCCTTTGAAATATTCCTTCTCAAGGAGTAGCTTATTTTCTGTTCAGTCTGACCTAGAAGGATGAAACCTTCTGATAGGCTCTCTGTAAACTAGGGCTACAGATGAGACCAATTAATATGAGCTCTTAAATCACTGATTTGAACTCTAAATGCTTCACAACTGCAAGAATATAGTGGAAAGAATGCTAGTTTTAGAGAAAGAAGAATGGGATGTTGGTCCTGGCTCTACCACTTTTTAGACTGAGAACAAATCACTTATCCCTTCTGAGAGTCAGTTTCCTCATCAGTAAAACAGAAATAATCATTGTGTAATATCTCATTTCTGACACATCCTGGCTATGTGATCCTGAAGGCAAGTTACTTAACTTTTCAATGCCCTGGGCAACTCTATGAAACTATATTTTGCAGAGAAGCTGCTGACTTGCATCTGGGGAGGGAGTTTTCTCATTCAAAGTTCTCTGCATTCTAGAAATAAAAAGAATCTAAAAAACAAAAACTGTACACTACTGACCTCAGTTGTTGTGAAGTGTTTTTTTTTTAAATATTCATTTTTTTGAGTTCCAAATTCCCTCCCTCCCACCTCTCTCCCCCCTTCCCACACCCACTGAGAAGCCAAGCAATATGATATCTATTTTATATATACATATATACAGTCATGCAAAACACATATTAGCCATGTTGTGAATAAGAAAAAGAAAAAAGGGAAAAAATTATACTTTAATCTGCACTCTGAGTCCATCAATTCTGTCTCTGGAGATGGATAGCATTTTTCATCATGAGTTCTTCAGAACTGTTTTGAACCACTGTGTTGATCAGGGTAGCTAAGTCCTTCACCACTGATCATTGTACAATATTGCTGTTACTTCATACAATGTTCCTCTGGTTCTACTCTACTTCACTTTGTATCAGTTCATGTAAGTCTTCACAGATTTTTCTGAAATCATCCCTCTCATCATTTCTTACAGCATAATAGTATTCCATCACAATCATATACCACAATCTGTTCAGTCATTCCACAATTGATGGGCAGCCCTTCCATTTCCGATTCTTTGCCACCACAAAACACACACACACACACACACATATGTCCTTTTCATTTCTCTTTGATCCTTTTGGGATACAGGTCTAGTAGTGGTATTGCTGAATCAAAGGGTATGCACAAATTCGTAGCCCTTTCGGCCTAGTTCCAAATTGTTCTCCAGATTTGTTGGCCCAGTTCACAACTCTACCAACAATGCATTCATTGTCCCTATTTTTTCCACATCCCTTCTAGCATTCATTATTTTCCTTTTTTGTCATATTAACCAATCTGACAAGTATGAGGTGGTACCTCACAGCTGTTTAATTTGCATGTCTCTAATTATTAGTGATTTAGAGCATTTTTTCATATGACTATTGATAGTTTTGGTTTCTTCTTCTGTAAACTGCCTGTTTCTAGCCTTTGACCATTTAGCAACTGAGGAATGGCTGTTATTTTTATAAATTTGGCTCAGTTACCTATATATGAGAAATGAGGCCTTTATTTGAAAAACTTGCTGTAGAAATGTTTTCCCAGTTTCTTGATCTCTAAGTGCTAAAGGAATGGGATTTGTTATTAATAATAGCTAATATTGTGGCGGCCAGGTAGCACAACAAGTAAGAGCACCGGCCCCAGTGTTGGGATGACCTGGGTATCGAATCTGGGCTCAGATACTTAGCACCACACCCAGAAATAACTGGCTGTGTAACCTTGAGCAAGTTACTTAACCCCAATTGCTTTAAAAAAAATAATAATAATAGCTAGTATTTATGTATCAATTTACTATGTGTCAGGCACCTAGTTAAGCACTTTCATAATTATTATCTCGTGTAATACTCACAACAACCCTGAGAGATAGGTATTATTATCATCACCACTTTACAGGTGAGGAAACTAAGACAGACAATATTTAAATGACTTGCCCAGGGTCACAAAGCTAGTAAGTGTCTGAGGACAGATTTGAAGTCAGGTCTTCCTGACTCTAAGACCCAGTGCTCTATCCACAATGCCACCTTAAGCCCCTACAGAAATGTGAGTTCCAACTGCATATAAAAGGACACTTATTCTAATTCACCACCAGCGAAAGGAACAGAGGAAAAGAATCCCTCAGTTTGACAAAGACTATACTACAACTTTCCAAATGGCTACCTGGCAATAAAGGCTACAAATAATAACAATATACATTTCCATATACAGAAGACTTTATGGGCTTAAAATGCAATACACATACTATTTTAAGTAACAACCTCTTCTTCCTCAAAGTTCTCACAGAACTCTGCCTGGGTCTCCTATTTGCACTCTGCATTTTCCCATGTCACAGTTACTCATTTTCTTTCTTTGGCACCTATTAGAATGGAAGATTCTTCAGAGCTGGGTCAGTATCATTCCTATCTCAGGGCCTTTAACATCTCTCTGACACAGGAGAACAGTGGCTTAATTTTTTTTTTTTTTGGCAAGGCAACTGCGGTTAAGTTACTTGCCCAGGGTCACACAGCTACTAAGTATCAAGTTCTGAGGCTGGATTTGAACTGAGATCCTCCTGACTCAAGGGTCGGTACTCTATCCGTTGCACCACCTAGTTACCCCTTCTTTTTTTTATATTAAAGCCTGACTGGACTGCTGCATTTTTGTGCTGTCATAATAACCACCATTTACACTTATAACATTGGACATTTACTAAGCACAAAATAAAAGACAAATGGGAGCAATAACAAATGACAGGAACAGTGGTCATGTAGCCAGAACTCTGGGTTTAACTCAGGAAGATCCGAGTCTGAATCCCACATCTGATACTTATTAGTTTCATGACCCTAGAGGGAGTTATGTAACCTTTCTTTGCCAATCAGAAAGCACTTCTCTAATTATTAGTGGTTTGAGGACTTTTTTATTTTACTGTTTATAGCTCTGATTTCTTCCTTTGAAAACTGCCTGAATATATCCTTTGAGCACTGGTCAATTGGGGAATGGTTTGTATTCTTATAAATTTAAATTGTCTTTATGTGTTTAGGAAATCTGACTTTCATCAGAAGAAGTTCCTGAAAGACTTTTTCCTCAGTTTACTTTTTCCTTTCTCGTTTTAATCACATTGGTTTTATTTGTACAAAAACTTAAATTTTAAGTAATCAAAACTCTCCATTTTATCTAATACCCTCTCTAGTCATGAACTTTTTCTCCAATTCATAGATCTGAACAGGAATTTCACCCTTGCTCCTCTAATTTGTTTATGATATATCCTTTTATCTCAAAGACATATATGCATTTGGAGTTCATCACAGTATATGGTTAGAGATGCTGGTCTCTACCTAAATTCTGCCAGACTGCTCTCTACATTTCCTGGCAGTTTTTGTCAAATGATGATCACCCAGTCATTGGGTCTGAGTGTATCAAACACTAGGCTACAATTTTCATTTCTTCTGTGTGTTGTATACCAGATCTATTCCTCTGATCAACCTCTCTATTTTTTAACTAGTATCAAATAATTTTTTCTGACCCCATCATTTTATTTTTCCTCCTTCAATTCCATTTTGTTACCAGTTCACTTTCTATCTGCAATATCTGTGCAAGAAACATGTATTAATAGACTGGCTCTAAGAATTTCATACAATCTTTTATCATAGTCTGGGGAAAGGGAATTCTTCATTCACTCGATTTTTCCTATATAGACAGTCAAACTGAACAATATACTATCCCCTTTTCTCTGGTGAAAAGGTATCATACTTGTTGTTATAAAAAGAAAAACACTAAGGGGTGGCCAGGTGGCTCAGAGAGTAAGAGCACTGGCACCAGTGTTGGGATGACCTGGGATCGAATCCGGGCTCTGATACTTAGCACCACACCCAGAAATAACTGGCCGTGTAACCTTAAGCAAGTTACTTAACCCCAATTGCTTTAAAAAAAAAAAAGAAAAGAAAAGAAAAGAAAAACACTGTAGCATTCCCCTACATTCCTTCAGAAATACTGAAATGAGTGAGATGGATGACTATATCTGTTAACAACCTAGTTACCGTGTAACTGAGACAGATGTCAGCTTTGGTTCACTTAGCTTCTTGGTCAATCATATCTAAACTTTTTTTGTAATATTCCGCTGAAAAGCAAAAAAAAAAATTAAGCATGCAACCCATTATTTGTAATTTACTTATCTATAAATCACATACATGTGATTCATGTTTATTCATTACTAAGTGAATATAGTAATATAGTTCATATTTATTCATTACTATATGAATGATTATGTAAATTATGAGACAACACAAAACTATTCATTAAAAAGGATGAGATGATGAAATATTTTATCCTACAGCCAACTGGGAGCCACTAGAGTTTACTGAGTAGGAAAGTGACATGGTCCGACCTGTGGTTTAGGAGAACTCTTAGGCAGCTCTATGGAGGACAGAATGGAGAAAGAGAGGCTTGAAGAAGGAAGACCAGCTAAGAGGCTATTGAAATGGTCTAGGTGAGAGGGGACTGGGACTGGAACCAAGAGGGGAAGTGTGTGAGCAGAAAAAGGATACCATGAAGAGAGAAATGCCATGACTTGGAAACCGACTGGCTATATTATATGGAGTGAGGGAACTGAGAAATCCTGGGTGAGATCGGGAACCTTTGGCTAGAAGTGTAGTAGTTCCCTTAAGGGTAATAAGTTTGTCAAAACCAATACAACCAAGATTAGAAGGGAAACAGAAATCTAGGGAACAATTTTAATAGACTGTTTTTGATAAAAGCCTCATTTCTCAAATATACAGAGAACTGAGTCAAATTTATAAGAATACAAGTCATTCGCCAATTGATAAATGGTCAAAGGATATGAACAGGCAGTTTTCAGATGAAGAAATTAAAGTTATCTGTAGTCATATGAAAAAATACTCTAAAAAATTATTGATCAGAGAAATGAGGTGAGATGAGGAGCCACCTCACACCTATCAGATTGGCATGACAGAAAAGGAAAACAAATAAATGTTGGAGAAGATGTGGGAAAATTGGAACACTAATGCATTGCTGGTTGAGGTGTAAACTGATCCAATCATTCTGGAGATTAATCTGGAACTATGCCCAAAGGGCAATCAAACTGTGCATACCCTTTGACCCACCAATACCACTACTTGGTATGTACCCCAAAGAGATCATCAAAAAGGGAAAAGGACACACATGCACAAAATATTTATAGCAGCTCTTTTTGATGGGGGATGCCCATCAACTGGGGAATGGCTGAACAAGCTGTATAGGAATGGCATGGAATATTATTGTGCTTTAAGAAATAATAAGCAGGCAGATTTCAGAAAAAATGGAAAGACTTACATGAACTGATGCTGAGTGAAGTGAGAAGAACTAGGAGAACCTTGTATACAGTAACAGCAACAATGTGCAATGACCAACTTTGATAGACTTAGCTCTTCTCAGCAATACAATGATCTAAGACAATTCCAAAAAGACTCATGATGGAAAATTCTATCTACATGCAGAGAAGGAACTATGGAGTCTGAATGTAGATCAAAACATACTACTTTCTCTTTTTTATTGTTATTTCTTCTTTCTCTTGCTTTTTCCCTTTTGTTCTGATTCTTCTTTCACAATATGACTATTGTGAAAATATGATTATACATGTATAGTCTATATCAGACTACATGTTATCTTCAGGAAGGGGGAGGGGAAGAGGGAGGAAGGGAGAAAAAATTTGGAACTTAAAATCTTATATAAAAGTGAATGCTGAAAATTTAAAAATAAATATACTAACACAAAGAGGTAAAACAAATACTATTGGGTTGCAAAAAAAGTAATAAGCTTAGAAGAAAATGTAGTGATTTTTTGGGAAATAATACATCACCCATTTCTGTTCATCTCATTATGGCCTACTTAAAACAAAAAGCAGGACAAGGTTCTTTTTTGTTTGTTTTTGGGGGGTTCAGGGCTTTTTTTTTGGAGGGGGGAAGGTAGGGCAATTGGGGTTAAGTGACTTGCCCAATGTCACACTGCTAGTTTTGTGTTTGTGTTAAGTATCTGAGGCAGGATTTGAACTCAGGTCCTCCTGATTACAGTGCTGGTGCTCTATTCACTGAGCCACCTAGCTGCCCCTGGCAAGGTTCTTCTTCACCAGTGACTAATCACAAGGCAGAGCCCATCTGCCCTGAAGAAGCACCTGCCATGAGGGCAGGGGCCTAGGCTAGAATGCTGGGTGGAGCAAACTGCCCAATGGCCTCTGCACAGCTACTACTGGAGTAAGACTATAACTGCCCAAGGATGATGCCCAACTAGGAAGTGGGGAGATAGGAGAACTGGGGGCTTACACAGAATAGGGTAGGCGCTGAGGAAGAGAATGCTGGGGAACAAGAGTGGCTAGGGTTGGATTGGAGACAACCCCCACAAATGGCTATCATGAGAAGTGTGGAATATCTATACAGACAAGTGCTATGACACCGGGACTACAAAGCTCTATGGGATCTGTATTAGATTCTGGGAATGCAAAAAAAAAAAATATATATATATATATATATATACACACACACACACACACACACACATATATATATATGAGAAAAGCCCCTAGTCTGAAGGCTCTCCAGGACCAGGGTCAGTCCCTCATACTTCCCCTGCTCTTTCCTCTACGCTGTACTTCCCTACCTCAGGAAACATTCTTAGGCCTTCCCAAGAGGTAGATATAAAGAAGAGATACAAAATGTGTTTGAAACTGGACTTAGGAAAATCGGTCTCCTCGTTTTAGAAACACACCTCTTTATCAAAGTGCCACACATACTTTAGGATAAAATTATCATCCAACTGAATCACCACTTGTTTTTGGTACACACATTCCTAGAAAGTGTGAATTCAAGATTTCAATGTTAACATTTTCAACAAGTAGGCCAGCCTATTCCCACCAGACCTACAGCTCAGTGATCCTCAAAACACTAGCTTAAAGGAAGGTGTTCTACTGCTCTAACAATCAAATAAAATATATGTATTTAAATTATTTCTTACAATAGTTATTCCACTCAAAGCCCAGAAAGGAAAGAGAAAGGCCAGACACAGAGCAGTAATTTGTTGCACTGAAAAATGAATGGTCATTAATATTCCAGAGGAATTAGCCAAACCAGGCCAATGCCAAAATCCTGTGCCAGAGATTTCTTCAAATGCATAAAACCCTAAAACAAATTCACAGCAACAACTTCAGAGGCATCAATAATTGACTGAGCTGGAAATTTCAATTGATCTTCCACTTAGGAAATACACCATCTGTATGACTGAGATGCTGTAAATAAAACCAATTAAAAAAGAAGAAAAAAAATGCTGAAGACTACCTACAATTAAACCCTCAAGTGTGCATGCAGAAGTCTTTCTCCTAGCACAGTATTAGTAGAGACCACAGCACACCTAAGATATCACAAAAGATGCCCCAGTGCAACATAGTGCAATGGAAAGATCTGGAATCCAAAAAACTGGTCCAACCTCCCCTTTTTATAGAACATAAAACTGAGGCACAGAGAAGGAATGGAACTTGCCCAAGTTATACAACTAGTAAATGACGAGCCAAGATTTAAACCCAGTGACTCTGAATCCAATACATACTGAATCCCACCTTTTTACCACAGTGTCTAAACACCTAAGTCTCATGACTCACCTAAGTCTCATGATTCCACTGAACTTCATGGTTCATACCTTAAATCAGACTGTTTACTGTTCCCTGAAGGTCTCTAGTATGACAGCTTTTAGTGCTGCCAACTTTGGAGAAATTACACAAAAGCAGTTGACATTGAAAGAGACCTTAGAATATAAGGCACAGTAAAGAGCAGTCTTAAAATCAAATGGCCTGGATTGGAATCTCAGCTCTGACACTTACTAAGAAATTGGACCCTGAGGAAATCAGTCTCTGGCGCTTCAGTTTCTTCTTCTATAAAATGGGATAATACTTATACTAATTCACAGAGATGTTCAAGATGTATTCTTAGTAAACCTGACAACACTATAGAAACAAGTTATTACTATAACACATAGTATTGAAAAGAGCTTTAAAATGTGTAGTGTCAGATCTGAAAGAGACTTTGGGTTGTAAACTATACATTGTTAGGGTTAGGAAAGAACTGAGGACTGAGAAGAACAGGCAAGTCAGCCTAGAAGAAGCAGAAGGGCACTCTGTGGGAGAGATAGAGAGGGAAGCATGTGCCAGGTAAGTCAAACCACCACCACCATCTCCCCTCAAATTTCAATAGGGATAAGCCAGGACCCTGAACTCCAGGGTCTTGGAAATAGTAGTGCCCCCCCAAGCCACCAAAATTGCTTTCAGACCAGTCCCCACAATCATCCCCACAGGTGAGAAATCATTGTGGAGAAGAGGTCTATCTTCCTCATCACCACAAACAACTGCTGCCCAACTGCTATCCACAAGGCGGATACCTAGGGGCAGCTAGGCAGCACAGTGAATAGATCACCAATCCTGGAGTTAGGAGGACCTGAGTTCAAATCCAGTCTCAGACACTTAACACTTACTAGCCATGTGACTTTGGGCAAGTCACTTAACCCCAACTGCCCCTCCGAAAAGCAAAAAAAAAAAAAAAAAAAAAACAAGGCAAATACCTGGCATTGGCAGCACCCACCCCCAGACCACTGTGGGTCCTGCTTCTAGCTCAGCCCTCACAGCCATCATCTGAGAAAGCAATCAGTGTGGCAAAGGAGCCAACCAACCCAATGAACTACTCCTCCCTTGCCCCCTGCCCTGCAAAGGACAAGCAAATAAGCCTAGGTGAAGCACCAAGGCATCCAGATGGAAAGACAAGAGGCAGCATGTGTCAGGCAAGTCAAACCATGCCCACCACTTCAACCATCATTTCCCCTTATAACCTTATGGGGACAGCCCAAGATCCTGAAACCAATAACCTTGGGCCTAACAATGCCTCTAAGCGCCCTCAGCCATCATCCTAAGAAGTAACTCATTATAACTGTTCCTGCATAGGCTACAGCCTCATCTTCTAAAGACCTAGAAAAGAAAGTTCTTTCCACCAATACCCAAGGCATTGTCAAATGGCTCAGCAGCAGAAACTGGCAGATTTTGATGATAATGGCATGGAGGAGGAGGCATTGTTATCTGCTTTGCCAATATACCCTAGAGTAGGGAACTTCCCATCCAGCGGCAGCTGAAATCTCCCACATGTGCTGTCTTCTTTAGAATGGGAGATTCTTGAGAGCAGGGACTGTCCTACTTTCCTATATGTATCCCCAGCACTTAGTAAGCACTTAATAAACACTTCAATATGTAATGTTAGTGCTTATGGGGACATAGATGATCTCATTTTTAGCAGTGAGGAAACATGGCCAAGGAGATGGAATGTTTACTTCAAGGTCATACAGGAAACTCAGCAGCAGTGTGAGGCTTTGCATTGAAGACTGAAAATTACTACCCCAGAGCTCTTTGTTTCTCAGAGAGTCAGCTCCTACTGGGAAGGGACTCCAACTTGGTGGACAAACTCACCTAAAGACAAGTGGAGGATGGGTTGGGAAGGTGTCTTTAATAGATGCTTCTGCAGATATTAATAATTATTATAATAGCTTATATTTGTGTTCTGTTTTACCCTCATGAAGTCTTCCACACCCATTATCTCAGAGGTCTCTTGGTTTAATACAAAGAGTCCTTGGAAGCACGAAAACAGTCAAATTGCTGCTAAAGACAAGTGACTCTGTGTACGTCAGAGGTTACTGTTTGTCTCAGTTTCCTCAACTGTAAAATGGAAATAACAGCACCTAGGGTTGCTGTGAAGATCAAATGAGTAAATATTTGGAAAGCATATAGCACGGTTTCTGGCACAGAAGAGATACTATATAATAAATGCTTATTCCCTTCCCTGTCCCCCTTCTCTGAGCCTTCTCCTTTAAAGTTTCCTCCTTTTAACACAGAATACTATGTGCATCAACTACTTCACTGTGGTGCTGTAAGTGTCCTATATAACCTTAAGAGGGTCTATAAATGTAAATTATTATGCAAATTATCCTCATAAATGAGCTTGTAAACTAAACTGGTGTTGTCCTTGGTTGTATATCTCAAAACCTAGCAAGAAGATCAAGGGTTCACTTGCTGTTGCTTTTTTTATCTCCTTAAGGTTAATGTCTGCAACTATTAATCTGGAAGAAACATGAGAGTCAATGTCTTACTTTGTCCATTTTCAACCTTTCTTATCTTCAATCAGGAGGCCCACTTTTGGGGGGAAGCTTCTTCATTTTATAGATGAGGAAACAAGCTCAAAAAGGTTTAAATGATTCACCCTACAGACAATAAGTGGTAAATTATCACAGTTACTGGCTGATGTTATCAAAAATTGTGTAAACCAAGTCATGGTGTGCATGTCATGTATCTTGGCTAAAAGATTCCAATACTATCTTAGTACTTGTGGCTGAAAAGATGAGGTGGGTCAGGAAAGAATAGTTACATGTGCATGGTTAGGCTAAACACTAAGCAAATTGTGCCAACAATTTACAGGGAGACTATGCTGAAGCACCTGTACAATGGGTGGAATTAAGAGAGCCCTGTTACTGGATGGCCCCCAAACCTGGGCTGGATTCTCACCTTCACCATTTACAAGACACATGACCACTGGCAGTCCTTTCCTCTTCTAAACCAGTTTCCTCATCTGTAAAATAAGGAAAATAAAAAGTATCTTCTCTGCCTAAAGGTTTGCTATAAGGAAAGTACCTTTTAAGACCAAAGCCCTCTATAAATTGGAACTAGTTTTCTTACCATTTCAGTATGTCAAGGGTCAGTGATTTCACCAGTGCAGGTCCTCCCTCCAGTGACTGAGACTGTAATCCCTCAATGACTTGGTAAATGAGCCTTTGAGTGCTGATGTGGCCCAAAAATTCATGACCTTGTATCAAACCTAGTGGTGAACTTCACCTAATTTAGCTAGACTGCTTACTTCTTGGGTAACATGCTTTGATAATAACAATACCCAATATTTACATAAAGCAAAGTATTCTATATATGAAATACAGACATACCCTGGAGATATTGCAGGTTCAGTTCCAGACCATAGCAATAATGTATCACAATAAAGCAAGGGCAAATGAATTTTTTTGTCTCAGTGCACAGGAAAGTTATGTTTACATTATACTGTAGTCTATTAAGTATGCAATAGTACTAAAAATGTACATAGTTTAATTTAAAAATACTTTATTGATAAAAAAAATATTATCATCTGAATCTTCAGCAAGTTATAATCTTTTTGCTGGTGGAGGGTCTTGCCTCAATGCTGATGGCTGCTGATGGCTGCTGACGATCAGGGTGGTGGTAGCTGCTGAAGGTTGGAGTAGGTATGACAATTTCTTAAAAACAAGACAACAATGAAGTTTGGAGGTTTGCCACATCAATTGATTCTTCCTTTCACTTGAATGTTTAGAGGCCACGGTAGTTATTAATTAGCCTAATTTCAATATTGTTACATCTCAGGGAATAGGGAGGCCCCAGGAGAGGAAGAGAGATGGGGAACTGCAAATTGGTGGAGCAGTCAGAACACACAAAGCATTTATTGATTAAGTTTCCTATCTTATACGGACATAGTTCATGGACCTCTCCCCTCCCATTACAACAGTAGCATCAAAGATCAGTGACCACAGATCACCATAAGCTACAGGTACAGGTGTAATAACAATGAAGAAATCTGAAATACTGCAAGAATTACCCAGATGTGACACAGAGACACAGTGTGAGCACATGCTATTGGAAAAATGGCGCCAATTTTGTTGAGCCATTTTTCAATTGTGTCTGACTCTTCACAACCATTTGGGGTTTTCTTGGAAGAAATTGAAGTTCTTTGCCATTTCCCTCTCCAGTTCATTTTACAGATGAGGAAACTGAGGCAAACAGGGTTAAGTGACTTGCCCAGTTACACAGTTTCTGAGACTGTATTTGAACTCAGGAAGATTAAGTCTTCCTGACTCCAGAGCCAGCACAGTTGCCACAAACCTTCAATTTGTAAATTAAAAAAAAAACCATAATATCTGCAAAGCACAATAAAGTAAAGCTCAATAAAACAAAGTATGCCTGTATCTCACTTAATCTAACCCCCCCCAAAAAAACTGTGCTATCATTATCTTCATTTTACAGATGGAGAAACTGAGGCTCACAGAGGTTAAGTGACTTGCTCAGGGTCACACAATGCCTATGGCAGACTATGAACCCAAGTCTTCGTGACTTCCAAGTCCTCCTGACTTCCAAGTCCAGTACATCACCCCACTGCCTAGTTGCTCACTCATCCACTGGGTCCTAAAGAATTAGGCCCAATAGAAAGATCAATGAATTTGAAGTCGGAAGACCTGGTCTCAAATCCCAACTCTGCCCCCTTCTACCTGTGTAAAATCTGGACATGTCACTTTATCTCTCTAGGCCCCATTTCCTCAATCTGTAAAATGAGAAGGCTAGCCTCTGTGGCATCTTCTAACTCTAAAACTGAGGTGCTCAGACCCTTTCCAACTGGGTTCTGCTACCTTGGAAAAATGAGAGTCATCCTCAAACCAAGATGAAACATGAGAGACTTTAGTGGAGATATGAAATGTCCCATACCTAGTTTGCAGCAACATATTTGGTTGAAAAATTAACAATTCTAGCATACAAATGTAAGAAAAGGTTGAAGTATTTCAACCTTTTTGTAAAAATCAAACAACAGAATGACAGACAATTTTTCCTATTCCTAAAGTAATACTGTCTCCCTATGAGATAGGAAGCCTAAGCATTACTACCACCATTCTAAAGAAGAGAAAAATGAGGCCCAGAGATAATAAATAACTTGCCCCATGGTCACACAGCTAAGAACTATTAGAGCCAAAATTCAAATTCTAACTCAATCTAGTCTTCCTTCCACAATGCCATCCTATTTTGGAGAGAATATTTCTCCTACCTCAATCCCAACAACTCCAAATCAAATTCTGCCAATTAACACCCTCCAGTGTCAAAGGACCAGATCTCAACCAGAACTTAATTTGTACCATTTCTAGCCATTTATATTATTTGTATGTCTTCTATCCACTTACATACTCATCAATATTCTAACTCTCTGTGTACCTATCTTCTCCTCGCCGGGAAACAAGCTCCTCAGGCCCACACCAGGTCCTATTAGACTTTAGCACAATGCCTCAAGCACTTAGCACAGTCCCTGGCACATGGTAATAAATGCATAATAAGTGCCTAATGATTTGACTTATTATTGTCTTCCTCAGAACCCAAATATAAGTCCTACACAAAGCAGATGCCTAACACATATTTGTTTTATTCACAGAATACCAGATTTGTAAGGGAGCTCAGAAAACATATCATGCATTGATCTAATCTACCAAACACAGAATGACCTCCCAGTATTCACTAGAAGGCTCCCAGGAGAGGGAGCTTCCTACCCCTAAAGAGTCCACTGCATTTGTAGAACTGAATGGAATGTTTTTATATGTGTAAACATAGACTTTTAGTAGATTAAAAAGATTTTTCAAATGGCAACAAAACTGAAATCAAGTTATTCATCCTTGAATTTCATAGCAGTCATCATCAGAAGCAGAATTTTCTCTCCAGAAGATCTACTAGTTACCTAGAAACTGCCTGCCAGACCCAAACTACAGAGAATTGGCTCTGCACCGGGCTAATTACCCAGCTATTCCAAGCAGTTTATACCAGCAGAGGCTGGGAGAAAAAAGGCTGTCAGCCAGAATGTGAAAGAAATTAAACACACCAGGAGAGCCCAGGCTCCAAATACTGCTGGGCATCTATTTCAATGAGAATAACGGCACAATTTAGGAGGCCCAGCAAAGTATAGCATTATTAAAACAACCATTGTATTGAAGCCATGGTTAAATGTAAATAGCTGCATTGTCTCCATCATCACTGGTCTCATCCCAACTGCAAGAAGGTCTGGGGAGAAGGAGCATTTCTAAGAAAATACAGTTCAGATTTCCATCATACAGTACTCTTTGTCCTGCATGTGGGGCAGGTGGGTGAAGAGAGGGAGAAGAGAGGGTAAAAGTTGGAAGGAGATCCACTGTCTAAAGAGGCAAAATCACTGTCACAGTTTTCTACTCTGTTTCTAATTCTCCTAAACTTTGAACCTCCTAAATTTTGAGGGCAGGATCTTTGTTGGTTGGTCATTTCAGTTGTGTTCAACTCTTTGTGATCTTATTTGGGGTTTCCTTGCCAAAATACTGGAGTAATTTGTCATTCCTTCTCCAGTTCATTTTATAGATAAGGAACAGAGGCAAACCTTGCTCAGGGGCACACAGCTAATAAATGTCTGAGGCTGAATTTGAACTCACGAGAAGATGAGTCCTCCTAACTCCAAACTTAGCACTCTATCCAATGCAACACCTAGCTGCCCTAGGACAGGGATTGTGTCAGATGTACAGTACAGTACTCTGCAGTCAGTAGGCACTTTGTTTGCTGAATTGAATTAGTCATAGAATTTTAAAGCTAGAGAAGGGATCTTAAAACCCATCTAATCCAATCTCCACACCACAAAGACAAAGGAAAATGAAATCTAGTGAAGGGATCTCAAACACAGGCCCAATATTCCATCTATTCTGGCTCAGATTGTCTGTCAGTATAGTTTGGGTAACCCTAGGCAAGTTATTTATAAACTGCAGAGCAGTTACACATCTATACTGGTAGGCAGAGCCCCCATGCCAGTGAAATCACAAGTAGGTATCAAAAAATAAAAGTCATCCCAAATTAAGTGTTTCTTAAGGGAATGAAACTTTCTACTAACCTCCAAGTTATCCATGAAGGCAGGGATTGTGTCTTATCAAAACTTTTATCTCTCCCCAAACCTACCAAGGAAGGAAGTTAGGAAGCATCTAATAGGCACCTACTATGTGCCAGGAACCATACTAAGCACTTTATAATTTGTTACTGCTGTTCAATCCTTTCAGTCATGTCCGACTCTTCATGACCCCAATTGGGGTTTTCTTAGAAAAGATACAAGAGCAGTTAGCCATTTCCTTCTCCAGCTTGTTTTACAGATGAAGAAACTGAGACAAACAGAGTTAAATGATTTGCCCGGCATCACCCAGCTAGTTAAGTGTCTGAGGGAGTACTTGAACTCAGAAAGATGAGTCTTCCTGATTCGAGGCCCAGCGCTTTATCCACTGCACGATCCAGCTACCCACTTTCTAATTACTATCTCATTTAATCCTTACAACAACCCTGTGAGGTAGTTGAGGGAACTGAGACAGACAGAGGTGAAGTGATCTGCCCAGCATCACATAGCTAGGAAGTGTCTGAGGCTGCATTTGAACTTGGGTCTTCCTGACTCCAGGCCCAGCACTCTGTCCAGTGCTTCACCCAGCTGAAGAGAGTTGTACAATAAGTAAGTCATTGATGGTGGCAGACCAATGGTCTAAAACTGGCACTAGGTAGGAAAGAGTCTGGGTCATCCCCTGTCTCACTTAAGGGTGTTAGCCAACTCTCAGCAAAATTTCTGGGAAAGCTGTAAAACAGTCTAGCAGAAATGAGATCTGGCCAACATTTCATATCACATATTACAATAAACTCCAAACAAATGTACAACCTGGATATAAAAGGTCACACCATAAGCAAATTAGAGGAGTACCACAAGAGATGCCTTCCACAGCTAAGGATAAAGGAGAGTGCTTGAAGCCAGGGCTACAGATGATCGTCAAGAACAAGGTTGATAAACTCTATTACATGAAGGATGGAAAGCAGAAAAGGAATAGCACCGATTAAGAACCTACTATATGTAGGTTCACTGTGTGAAGTGCTTTAAAAACATTATTTCATTTGATCACAAAATTGATATGCTTTTTTACAGACAAAATCAACACAGAGTTAGAAGGATAACAACAAACTGGGGGGAAATCTTTGTAGCAAACTGCTATGGAAATTTTTAATTTCCTTTTATTCTTCCTGAATGTTTTGGTTAATATTAACCTCACCTGGTCAAACTTGTCCAATGAAATATAAGAATTTACTTAAAGCATTAAACATTCCTTAGGATAGAGTACTGCGCCTAAAGTCAGGAAGACTCACCTTTCTAATTCAAATCCAGCCTCAGAAACTTACCAGCTATGTGACTCTGGGCAAGTCACTGAACCCTGTTTGCCTCAGTTTCTTCATCTGTAAAACAAGCTGAAGGACATTAAAAACTACTCTAGTATCTTTGCCAAGAAAACCCCAAATTGAGTCACAAAGAGTTGGACATGACTGAACAATAACAAAAAGGTAAGAAACCAGAGGAAGAATCTCAACTGTCCCTGACTCCTTAGTGACATGTAAATCTTCCTCCTTCACCAGCCTATTTGTGAATCTTCTAAATGAAGCTCAACCTATACCCTGACTTAGTTTACCTACAGAGTTTGTCTGATGAAACTTGTTTCCTTAGGGGATGTATAAGATTATAACTCTGCTTAAATTTGTACAACTTTTATGACATTGAAGGAAGTATCAGATTATAAACTTACCTTCTTTTGAACTTTTATGGCCTAAAAGGAATGTACAAGATTGCAATAGGGAAAAGAATTATTTCTCTGTCATTCTGATGTAATTTTTCCTATAGGAGAAGCCTTGTCATGATTGTACATGATTGTTCGGGTTTTCTCTGAAGCCTGAATCTATACTTGAGCATAATAATAAAACTTAAATTTTTATCTCTCCTATAACAAAATGTATCAGACAAAGGTCAGATTTCTAAGGAGTTGATTCAAATTTATCAGAACAAAAACCACTCACTGCCCAATTGACATAAATGGTCAAAGGATATGAAGAAGAATCCTCAAAAGAAAAAAGGCAAACTATCAACAACCAAATTTTTAAAAATATTCCAAAATCACTAATAATTATAGAAATGCAAATTAAAGCAATTGTGAGGCTATACTTCAGAATCATCAAAAATAACAAAAAAGGAAAATGACAGTTGCTGGAAAGGCTATGGTAGAGCAGGTACATGAATAACGTACTGTTGATAGAGCTACAAATTGCTCAAATTATTCTGGAAAGCAATTTAGAATTATACCCAAAAAGTCACGTCCATACACTTTGACTCAGAAATACTACTAGGCTACTACTAGGTTATATCTCTAAAAAGATCAGAGAAAGAATAGGTCAGTATGTAGATAAATATTTATAGAAGTTTTTTTGTGGTGACAAAAAGTTGGAAATTAAGGGAGTGCCCATGGATTGGGAAACAGTTGAACAAATTATGGTATAAAGATATAATGGCTACAAGAATTCAGAGAAACCTGAGAGAACTTGTATCAACTCAGCAAAACCAGGAAAACAATTGTAAAAGCAAACAATTGTGAAAGACTTAAAAAATTATGATCAATGCAATGACCAAACCTGACTCTGGATGCCTGATGATGAATCATGGCTCTTTTCTCTTGGCCAAGAAATGATAAGGCCTAGAGGTATGGAATGATACATAGCTTTCAGACTTGACCAATATGTTCATTTGTTTTATATTGACTATACTTATTTGTTACAAGGGAGGGCTTTTATGTTGAGGGGAAGATTTCAGAGAAATCAGAAGTTAGTAAGAGTGTTACTAAAAATGAAGGAAAAAAAGAGTATTAATGAGTCATTAAAAAATAAATAGGACAGCAGAAGGAAATTCAGAAGAGGACACAAGCAGTTAGGGTTGAGTTATCATGTTAAATTTTAAATATACAAAAAATAAAATACCCAAATTGTACATAGTGGAGATTCAGAGTTTCACATGTAGTCTTTTTCTGTTTCCCCTTCGTATCAGAAAATGTTAATGTTTGTTCATGTTAGGTTCACAATAATAAGAAAATTTAGAAATAAAATAAGGGATTTAACTAGACGGTCTCTAAGGTCTCCTCTAGGTCAAATAACCTATGAATCTATAAAAGTATCTGTTAGTTTTCATAGCATTTGGAGCACCCTACTAGGTGACAGGATCTCCCCAAAGTAAACATCTTTCTGAACATCTAATGCAGAACAGAAAGACAGCTTGGTGGAAGAGGGCTTGAGAGCCTGGGAGACAGAAAAACTCGTAAATGGGCAGCTAGGTGGCACAGTGAAATAGAGCACCGGCCCTTGAGTCAGAAGGACCTGAGTTCAAATTCATCCTCAGACACTTAACAATTACTAACCATGTTACCTTAAGCAAATCACTTCACCCCAATTGCCCTGCCTTCCCCCCTCCAAAAAAGCGATAGGAGAGGGGAGGGGAGAGAAAAGAAAAAGAAAAAAAGAAAAGGAAAGGAAAGAAAAGAAAAGAAAAACTCCTGATCAAGCTTAGCCTCTGAATGTACTAGGTAACCCTGAGTGAGTAACTTCACCTTCCAGTACCCCAGGCAGCTAACTATCTAAGACTAGAAAGTGCAGAACAGGTGCTAATGTGCACTGATAGAATTTCCTCATTGGGAGGCTCACTGGGACTAAAACTGAAGTTCAGTCTCACTCTCCTCCAAAAACACAGGTCAGGAGTAACAATGTCAAGAGAGAATAGAAGAAGGAAGATTACAAGATCTAAGTTCTCTCTTCCTTTTCCATATCCCACAAGGCATATCAGGATGAGGTGAACAAGAAGGTATCTGAACTTCCTTGCCACAAAACAGCTGAAGCCCATGGGGATGCTGAGTCCCTTTCCTAGTTAGTTTTCTAGAGCTCAGGGTTAGCACTGTCTAGTCTGTAAATTACTGTAAAATTTTAGATACAGTAATTTTCCAAGCAAGTAGGGAACTTCACAAGTGAGCCATAAAGGGATCTGGTTCATGCCTGCCCATCTAGAGTGTTTTCCAAAAAATTTTCACTCCTCTAATTCAGTATCTATGGCACATTAGACTAAATTAGTCATCTCCTTTCTTCATAGAGTATGTAGATTAATAGTACAAACCCATTAGAAGAAAATTTAAGATACTTAAGAAAATAAACCATTTTCAAACACCCTCAAGCATTTCAGAGGCACCAATTCATATACAATTGATATGCTAATTACAAACCTTTACTAGCCATTCATTAAAACAAATTCCCTAAAGGCTTCTATGAAGCAATACTTTGCTAGCTTTCTTTGATCTACTGTCATGTCTCAATTCAGTTTATAAAACATTTATAAAGTACCTACTCTTCAAGGGCCTCTGGAAGCATCTAAAATACAACTGAACTTCTTTATAAATATTCTACAGCTCAAACTGGTCAAATGGAAAAACTAAGATTATTACTTAATTTCATAGGATTTAGAGCTAGAAGAACCCTTAAAGGAGTAGGAATTCTTAAGCTGGAGTCCACAAATTTATTTTAATAGTGATGACAGCGTTTTAATAACTGATTTCCTTTGCAAGCCTGTGTATTTTATTTCTATGCTTATTTAAAAATGTCATTCTGAGAATTAGTCTGTAAACTTCACCAAACTACCTCCAAAGGCGTTCATAATACCAAAAAAAAAAAAAAGGTACAAACCCCTGCCTCAGAGAGAAATCAATTAATAACAATTCCTCATTTTATGCCTGTAAGGCATACAGAGGTTATGAAAGAAAGTGCAGAAAACTACCTTCCAGGAGTTTACACTCCAGAGAGAAAGCAACATAGCCAAGAAAATATTAATTTGTCTAAAAGGGAAAAACAAACAAAAAACAAAAACAAAAGGCCCTCAGCTTCATGGAACCTCGGGAAAAGGGAAGCCCTGGAAAGCCAAGTTTCCCCGCTAAGAGGAGATTTGATTCCTTAGGCAACAAAAGTTTTTGCTGTTGTTTTAATAATTTTGAATACAAATCTCCCTCAAATATTATATTTTATTCCTGTTTAAACACAGTCTATTGAACACCTTAAGTAAGTCATATAACCTCTCTCAGCCTCAGTTTTCTCCTCTATAAAATGAAAATTATCCCTCTGCCTACAGTGTATCATGGGGACACACTTTGGCAGTCTAGCGAAGCCAATGATTCTGTTTTGTTGCCTACATTCATCACCGAAGGAAATGCTCAATTTCAATTAAAGGTTGGTGAAATTAAAATGTAATTTTTTTCCCATCCAAATTCACAGAACACCTGAATTAAAGGGATCCATGAAACCCAGCTTAAGAAGTCCTGGCCTCAGGGTTGTTGTAAGAAACAAAAGCTATAACTACAAGAGTTTTGTATACCCTAAAGTGCTCGGAAATGTAAGGCATTATATTGTAGGTTAGTAACATCATCATCAACAACAATAATTTTAAAAGCAGACTATATACTTTAGTACAAGGCCTATGGAACTCTCCTCTGGCTGCCCAATGGAATTTTGGTGCTTTCTTCATGGGTAGCGGCTATGGCAGGAGTGGGGGAACCTGTGGCCTTGAGGCCACATATGGCCCTCTGGGTCCTCAAGTGAGGCCCTTTGACTAAATCCAAACTTCACAGAACAATCTTTTTATTAAGAGGTTATGGAAAGTTGCCAGACTGTATGGGGTAAAGAGAAGCGTGCAGAATTTGGAGGAAGGAGATCTCCATTCCAAACTGAGGCTCATACTAAATGTGCTACAATGGGCAAGTCTCTTCACTTCTTCTAGCCTCAGTTTCCTCATATCTAAAACGAGGATAATAATTCACTGGTTTTTTTTTTTGAGCAAAGCATCTTATCTGCTTTTTAAAAATAAGATTACTAAACTGTTAGAAGGGGGAATACTGTGCATATAGACTACCTAGATTTTACATTTGACAAAGATGCTAATATTAATCTTGTAGAAAAGACAGGCAGATGTGGGCTAAACAATAATAGTTATTATGGATTCAAAAGTGGTTAAATGTCTAGAACAAAGATTAGTCATTAATGGCTCAATATCAACTTGGAAGTTCTCCAGGCAAGTGTCCCGGGATCTACTGCTGCTTGGTTCTGTGTTGTTTCATATCTTTATCAATAACTTCGATAAAAGCACACATTCCCCACATAACCAATTTGTAAACAACACGAAGTTGGGAAGATACGTTACCAGACAGAAAGGAAGGTTTCAAAAGGACCCCAACCAGTTAGAATAGTGGATGAATTTAACACAAAGACTTTGGTTTTATACTTTACTGAGGGAAAGTGCTACTGTGGTTTTTATCTGTGCATCCCAAATCCTTGGCATGGAGTCTGGTGCCTAGTAAATGCTTATTGGAAAACAACTAAAATGTTCACATTTTTTGACCCAGGGATTCCACTACTAGGCATACAAGGAGGTTAATGATAAAAAGTAAGTCCCCATATTACACCAAAACATTTTTAACAGCACTTTTTGTGGTAGCAAAGCACTAGAAACAAAGCAGATGCCCATTAAACAAACTGCGGCATATGAACATATTGAAAATTACTGTGCTGTAAGAAACAAGCAATACGGGGCAGCCAGGTGGCACAGTGGAGTCAGAAGGACCTGAGTTCAAATCTGGATCAGACACTTAACACTTACTAGCCGTGTGACCTTGGGAAAGTCACTTAACCCAACTGCTCTGCCTTCCCCCTCCAAAAAGCAAAAAACAAAAACAATGAATATTATGAAGAGAGAAAAGCATGGAAAGACTTACAAGAACTGATACAGAGTAAAGTAAGCAAAGCCAACAAAACAACACACATAACAACTACAATAATGGAAAGAACCACCACCACAAAAATAATCAAAAGTGACTATTTCAAAACGAGAAAGAACAAACATGGCTTCCAAAAGGAGATATGAGAAGCCACCCTTCACCATTCCTTTATAAAGATGGGAAGTCCACAAGCATGGAACTTTGCATGAAGTGTAAGATTTTTTTCAATGTACTGATTGGTTCTAATTGTTTTTCACTTTTAATTTTTTCTTTTAAAAATATATTCTTTGGGGCGGCCAGGTAGCACAGTGAGTAAGAGCACCGGCTCCAGTGTTGAGAAGACCTGGAGATCGAATCCCGGGCTCAGACACTTAGCACCCACCCAGAAACACCTGGCCATGTAACCTTGAACAAGTTACTTAACCCCAATTGCTTAGGGGCGGCCAGGTGGCTCAGGGAGTAAGAGCACCGGCTCCAGTGTCGGGATGACCTGGATCAAATCCGGGCTCAGATACTCAGCACCACACCCAGAAATAACTGGCAGTGTAACCTTGAGCAAGTTACTTAACGCCAATTGCTTAAAAAAATAAAAATATATTCTTTGTTATACGGGATGGAGGAAGAAGACTGGATAAAGGGGAAATTTTAGGCACTATAAAAACAAGAGATAGTAATATTTTTTAAGTAAATGGACATTTAATTGAATTAAAAAGATGAAATGTAATAAGGATAAAGGTAAAGTGCTAGATTTTAGATAAAAAAATTAGTTTCACAAGTACAAGATATAAGTCACATGAATAAAAGATAACTCACTAAAAATGACCTATTAGTGGTCAGCAAGTACACTGAGTCAGCTGTGAGAAATAGTGGACAAGAAAGTTAACACAGTCCTAGGCTGCATTCATCAATGCACATTTTTCAGTAAGAAGGCAGTGACATTCTCTGCCCTGGTCAAACCACACCTGGATTTCTGTGTTCAGTTGGGGGTGTGTAGCGGCAAGCACCCCAGCATCCCCAGGGTGTCTGCCAACACAGGTTCTTAGATCTGCTTTGTTAAAGGAAAGCAACTCAAAATGGGTTAACAAGCTTACTTTAATCAGTCAAATATTTATCATTTACCTAGTTCAGGGGAAAGAGGTCAGCACCCCGAACTTCAGAATATACAGACAGAATTATCAAGACAGAAACAGATCAAGTAGACAGATTTCCAAAGTGTCCAACCATTACATCCATACCAAACAACATCTGGGTTTCAAAGGGGTGGGGGGGAGGGGGGGGCCTGGACAACGGCTTCCCAGAGTTTCATCTGATCAAATCACAGAACATTTCTCAAAGTGAGCCCCAAAACAAAGCTACACATTAGGGCTTACATAGCCTTCTCCTGGCTCAGAGAATGTAACAACCTTATTGACTCACTGGCCAATCAAGAAGTATCTACTGAAAAACAAGCCTCCCACCCCAGGCTCCAGGTGCACTTTAGCCTAGGGGCAGGGAAGATCTTTAAATTTACATTCCCATTACAGGTTGCCATATTTTATGAAGGATACTGATGGTGAAAAGTCTATGAGTTCATACCATATGAAACCCTGATGAAGGAACTAGGAATGGTTTGCCTGAAGAAGTGAAAACATAGAGGGGACAAGAGCTGAAACATGGAAAAGGAATTAGTTAAGTACTATTCAGGTCCAAAAGGAACAACTAGAAGAAATATACAGAAGAGAAAGAGATACAATTTAGGCATAGTATCCCCCAAAAACTTAACAAAATTTAGAGCTATGCAGAAATGGAATGGGCTATCTCAGGAGGTAGTAGGTTCTTCCAGCAAAGTCTATTTGTGTAATAGAAGGAACTGTAGCCACCAAGATCCTTTCTAGCTCTGAAATTCTCTGATTCTGACATAAATACAAGTTACTGTTATTATACATCTTATTCTCCTCCCCAATACACTGTAGTTCCCACAGCACTTACAACACAGTAGACACTCAAATATTTGCTGAATGAATAAATCAACACATAATAGAAGGCTTTAAGAAAAAGGATCAGAAAAGGCCAAGCCAGGAGAGTGACACAATTTGACTGAAGTTAATAACTATCTACACACTAGGATGAAATATGCTGTCAACTCTGCTGAGTTGAGCTGAAACCTCAGAAGTAATCCTAAATATGGCTTTGGAAAGATGGCACCAATACAATTAAAGTGCTTCCCTAAATGTCAGTAGGAAAGAGCCAACCTAAAATGTAATTAGCATAGAATAACCTATAAACTTGGATGGTTGGCCTTACACTGACTTGTGTAGGCTAAATTGCATACCATGATCTCCAGATCAAAAGTCATTTTCACAAGACATCTTCAGAGACAACAGACACCAACTGAATTCAACAAGCAATTTATTAAACATCTGTTTTATGATACTGTACTGTGGGTAGGATTAGAGATAAAAGGCTTAGATAATTGACATAGCCTGTAAGTTCGCTAACAGTCTAGAAGCAGGAGTATTGACAAACATGATTAACATGGTAAAAGAGAGATAAGGCAAAGGGCTCCTTGAGCTTCAAGGACAGATCAGTCATTACTGACAAGGGTCAAGGAAGATGCCATGTAAGAGGTTATCATCTGAGTTAGGCTTTAAAAGAAGGATAAGAATTCTCCGCGTAGGTAAGGACAGAATACATTCAAAACTTAGGGAACAATGTAACCAAAAGGAGGAAAGGGGAGAAATACAGGCCATGTACAGGTTAGGTAAGTAGCTCAATTTTACTGTGATGCAGAGTACATGGTAGGAAACAGTACAAAATAAGATGATCAAGTTACAAGATCGTAGAGGATTTCCAATGAATGTCAAGAAGTTTACCTGGTAAAGAATCTGAATCCTACTTGGTAAACAACTGGAAAATCAATACAGAATTTTATGCAAAAGAAAAACATTATCAGATATATACACAAGGAAAATAAATCTGGAAGTGTATGTAGGATGGATTGAAAGAGAGAGCAGGTGTCACTCTTTGCAGATGATATGATTATATACTTAGAGAATCCTAGAGAATCAAGAAAAAAACTACTTGAGACAATAAATAAATTTGGCAAAGTTGCAGGATATAAAATAAACCCACATAAATCCTGGACATTCCTGTATATTTCTAATTAAATCCAACAGCAAGAGACAGAAAGAGAAATCCCATTTAAAGTTACTGTAGACATTATAAAATATTTGGGAATCTACCTGCCAAAACAAACCCAGGACCTATATGAACACAACTACAAAACACTTTTCGCACAAATAAAAGTCAGATCTAACTAATTAGAAAAACATCAATTGCTCATGGCTAGGTCGAGCTAATATAATAAAAATGACAATTTTACCTAAATTAAATTACATATTTAGTGCCATACCAATCAATTTACCAAAATATTACTTTACAGAACTAGAATAAATAGTAACAAAATTCATTGGAAGAACAAAAGGTCTAGAATATCAAGGGAATTAATGAAAAGAAATGCAAGGGAAGGTGGCCTAGCTATACCAGATTTTAATCTGTATTATAAAGCAGCAGTCCTCAAAACTACTTGGTACTGGCTAAGGAATAGAGTAGTGGATCAATGGAATAGATTGGGTACACGAGACTCAGCAGTCAATAACTATAATAATCTACTCTTTGATAAACCCAAAGACCCCAGTATTTGGGATAAGAACTCACTATTTGACAAAAACTGCTGAGAAAACTGGAATATAGTATGGCAGAAACTGGGCATAGACCATTATCTAACAATGTATACTAAAATCAAGTCTAAATGGGTGCATGATCTAGGTATACAGGCTGATACTGTAAGCAATCTGGGAAAGCAAGGAATAGTTTACACGTCAGACTTATAGAGAGGGGAAGATTTCATGACTAAACAAGAATTAGAGAGCTTTATAAAATGCAAAATGGATAACTTTGATTACATTAAATTAAAAAGTTTCTGTACAAAGCCAAAGTAACCAAGATTAAGAGGGAAGTAGGAAATTAGGAAAGAATTTTTACAACCAGTGTCTCTGATAAAGGCCTCATTTCTAAAATATACAGAGAATTGAGTCAAATCTATAAGAATACAAGTCATTCCCCAATTGATAAATAGTCAAAGGATATGAACAGGCAGTTTTCAGAGGAAGAAATTAAAGATATCTATAAGCATATGAAAAAATGCTCTAAATCACTATTGATTAGAGAAATGCAAATCAAAATAACTCTGAGGTAACACATCTCACCAGTCAGATTGGCTAAGATGACAAAACAGGAAAATGACAAATGCTAGAGAGGACAAATTGGAACACTAATGCATTGTTGGTGGAGTTGTAAACTGATTCAACCATTCTGGAAAGCAATCTGGAACTATGCCCAAAGGGTTATAAGTAATTTCATACCCTTTGACCCAGCAATACCAGTTCTAGGGTTGAATCCCAAAGAGATCACAGAAGTGGAAGGAAGACCCATATGTACAAAAATATTTATAGCAGCTCTTTTTGTGGTGGCAAAGAATTGGAAATTCAGGGAATGCCCATCAATTGGGGAATGGCTAAACAAGTTGTGGTATATGAATGTAAAGGAATACTATTGTGCTATAAGAAAGGAGAAGCAGATGGACTTCATATTTACCTGGAGAGGTGTAATGGGAATGTAAATTTTAAAGATCTTCCCTGCCCCTAGGCTAAAGTGCACCTGGAGCCTGGGGTGGGAGGCTTGTTTTTCAGTAGATACTTCTTGATTGGCCAGTGAGTCAATAAGGTTGTTACATTCTCTGAGCCAGGAGAATGCTATATAAGCCCTGATGTTTAGCTTTGTTTTGGGGCTCACTTTGAGAAGTGTTCTGTGATTTGATATGGATTCTGGGAAGCCGTTATCCAGAGCCCCCCCCCCTTTGAAAAACCCAGATGTTGATTTGGTATGGATGTAATGGTTGGGCAGTTTGGAAAGCTGTCTACTTGATCTGTTTCTGTCTTGATACTTCTGCCTGTATACTTTGAAGCTCGGGGTACTGACCTTTTTCCCCTGAACGAGGTAAATGATATATGTTTGACTGATTAAAGTAAGCTTGTTAACCCATTTTGATTTGCTTTCCTTTATCAAAGCAGATCCAAGAACCTGTGGGGGCAGCAAACCCTGAGGACGCTTGGGGTGCTTGCTGCTACAAGAGGCTTATACAAACTGATGCTGAGAAGAGCAGAACCAAGAGAAATTTGTACACAATTACAGACACAGCGTATGTGTGACAACCAACTTTGATAGACTGGACTCTTCTCAGTAATGCAGGATTATAAGTCAACTCCAAAAGATTCATGATGGAGAGAGATGAGAGTTTGAATGAAGCATTGAAGCAAACTACCTGCACTCTTTTTCTTATTTGGTTTTGTTTCCTCTTTCGCATTGTTCATTCCATCCAATACAATCCTTCTTTATAAACTGACTAATGTCTAATGTGAAACTATTTGCAGATTCCTATACTTGATTGTATGGGGGAGGGGGGAAGGAGAGGGAAGGGAAGAAAATTTGAAACTCAAGGAATTGTGGAATTGAATCCTGTAAACTAAAAGTAAACAAACAAATTAATAAAGACCAAAAAATTTAAAAAAAGAGAGAACAGGATGACCAGAGGGAAGGATACTGCAATAATCTGCCTACATTGACACAAAGTGAGACATACACACTTACACTGACACAAAGTGAGACATATACACTTGCCACTTCATACATATAAAAACATGTCGGATCCTCCACTACAACATTCACTACTGGCACAGCAAATCTCCCTTGGGCAGTGAAGGACATCACTCTGTTAACAGACGTGTTTAAATTTTACTAGAATTAGCAAACCCAGAGACCTGAACACATATTTCAACTGGATTCTGAAACTGGAAATGAGTGTTTTTGTCCTGATCTGCAAGGACCAAATATAAAACAAACTACTATATGTGTATATGTGTTTATATGTGTATGTATTTGTGTATATGTGCATACACACACACACACACACAATCTGTTTTTTTGTCCCAGAAAAGATGCTTTGAAGCTATAAACTATTAAAATTGCAGGATTTCAGCATGGAAAAGAGCCTCAGAAATCTTCTGATCCAATCCTCTCATTTTACAGATGGGTAAACAGAAGTCAAGAAAGGGATGGGACTTAACCAAGAAGGCAAAGTTAGGTCTGGGAGAAACCAGGACCTGGCCCTAGCTCTTCTGATTCAAGGTTTAACCCTCTCTCCACTTTCTATATTGGATGATCAGAGTAACAAATCCCAGATCATTGATTCATTATGAGTATGTTAATACACAATTCAAGGGGAAGTCAGTTAATAAACATTTATTAAGCATCTCCTATGTATCAGGCATAGTGTTAAGCAATGGAGATACAAAGAAAGATAAAAGGCAGTCCCCTGCTCTAAAAGAGGTGAAAGTCTTATGGGGAAGACATGTAAACAACTAGGTAAACAATTATCTAATGAGAATTTTGACTGGGTGGTAGATATAGATGGAGTGAATCTCAAAGGAGCAGAGGTTACTAAGTGATGGTGGTAGAGAACAAGTTTTGAAGTGACCATGGAAAGCAAGGAGTATTCCAACTCCCCCCCATCAACCAGTGAGTCAAGGGTTATGAGTACAAATAGTGATGGAGAGGACAGACAGAAACTGTGTCATCAGAAGGAACCCAGGTTTCGAGAGCCAGAAGATGGAAAAAGAGGGAAAGGAAAAGCTAAGATGAAAGCAAGTTTATTAACTATGGAGCAAGCATTCCAGAGAGCACAATGGAATGGGAGGCAATGTGGTCTAGCGCAAAGAGAGCTAGCCATGAACTGAGAATAACCTGAGTTTAAATCCCATCTTCCTGTGTGACCATGGGCAAATGATTTAATCTCTCAGTGCCCCCAGGCAACACTCTAAACATAGTTGCAGGTCTCTACCGGTAGTCAGGATTTCCACAATGGAAGTTCCCTATACCCACAAAATCACAAGTCTAGAACATAAATTAATAGGAGAATTAGATCTCTAAGGTTAATTAATCTCTTAAATGGCTATCTCAGCGAGCTCATCAAGAAGCCTGGAAAGAAGCCCCAATCAAACAACAAATAATAGAGTATTCTTGGGCCCTTTGGCAAAACACAAACTACAAAATTTTGTACTTATACTCTGTGGCTTCAATTCACTTAAATTCCATCCCTTCCCATTTGTCCCTTTAGCCTCTGCAATGACAAACTCTCAACCAACTGGCCTGAATAACATGACAAGAGTCTCAAAATCTGTCTCCTGGACTCACAGTCTTCCTGCCCATGCTTCCCCCACACATTAAGAATCACCTTCCTACAAGCCAGGTTTGATTAGGTCTCTCTGCTGCTCACTCAGTCTCAGCAGCTCCTTATTAACCACACAATAAGCTCCTTACCGTGGCACTGAAGATCCTCCATGCTCTAGTTCCAATACTGCTGCCTTTCTAGTTTCAACTCAAAATGTCCTTCTGCATATACTCCACACTTCATGTGCTCTTCAAGGACTGGTTGCAATTTCTTTTTTTTTTTCCGTTTTCAAATGCTTTATTAACTTCTGATTTACATCATTCATTTCCACCAGATTTTGAGTTACAAATTTTCTTCCCGTTTTGCCCCTACCCACCGCCCCAAAATAGCAGTCCCACAGGATATCCCTTCCTCCAATCTGCTCTCTCCCATATTTTCTCCCATACCCCTTTCGACTTTTCCAGTGGATCTCTGTGCCCCAGTGCCTGTATATCTTATTTCCCAAATACATGTAAAATAGTATTAATAATAATAATAATAATAATTATACATATATATATAATTTTAAACATTTGATTTTAAAACTTTGAATTCCAGATTCATTCCCTTCCTCCCTTGTCACCCACTCTTACTGGGAAGATAAGCAGTTCAGTATAGCTTGTACATGTGTAGCTAATGCAAAACATTAACATAGTAGATATATTGTGAAAGACTGACTATATTTCCCTCCCTCCTATCCCACCTTCCACTTGTTCTATTCTCTACTTTGATCCTGTACCTTTTCAAGTGGGTGCTTCCAACTTCCCTCTCCCCAGCCTGCCCTCCCTTCCATCATTCCCCCTCTCATCCCCTTTCCTCCCTACTCTACGATAGGGTGAGATACCCTATTTAGTGTGTATTTCATTCCCTCCCCAAGCCAAATTCAATGAGAATAAGGTTGACCCCATTCCCTTTTGCCTTCCTATTCTTTCCCTCCATTGTAACCATTTTCCCTTGCCTCTTCTATATGAGTTAGTTTACCCCATTCTGCCTCTCCCCATCTCTCATTATATTCCTCTCTCACCTCTTAATTTCACCTTTTAAATATCATCCCTTCCTATTAAATTGGTCCTGTGTCCTCTATGTATACCTGTATACATAGTATACACACATTCCTATCGCTAAATCTATATATCAAACCATGTCTACCTGTTGACATCACACATGCCATTCAAATGTCAACCTCTTACATGAAATCTTCCCTATTTATCCAGCTAGAAATTAGTTCCTTCTTAATCAACTTAATTCAACAAGCATCTAGTAAGAATCTGCTTGAGCATATATATCTTGTACACAGAAAGCCCCAGGCACAAAGCTGGGACAATAAAGACCAAAACAAAGGAGAAGCTGTCCTCAAAGAGCCTATGCTGTGATACTGGGATGACACACTACAAACACCTAGAAGTAAATTCGAGATCATCTGAGAAGGGAATGTGCTGTAACAAGTGGGAAATCAAAGATTCCCTGAGGAAGCAGCACCTAAGCCAAGTCTTGAAGGATAACAGGAATTCTGAGGTGCAGGGCTCTGAGGAGCTACACTCCAAGTGTGGGGACAGCCTGTGTTAATGCACGAAGCCAGGAGACAGAGCCTGCTTCACGTACCAGAACACTCTATTCCCCTACAAGTCATATTTTGATATTTCTTTTCTTCCTCTCAGTCCCCTTGTCTGGAGATTAGGGTGCTGCAGGGCTGAGGATGGAAAAGAGCAGACCTGTGGCATGCACAGCCTGGAGAAAGTTCCCCTTAAAGCTTTCACTGGCAGAGGAATACTTTGGGTTTCTGAGCAGTTAATCGTACCCACCTGTCCACCAAAGAATCTAAGGCTTTCAGAGAGCAGAAAGGGAGCTGATAAGTGGACATTTTGATTTGTATGCAAAAAGCAGCTTATTCTTGATGGTTTAAGAATACTCTTTGTTTAAATCAGGATGTTGTGATGAGAATGAATTAAATCCACACAGGAGAGAGGCCAGCTCAGGCTGGAAGACATAGGGTGGCAGAAGTATCCATAACATTTGGTCTTGGATTTCCTCCCCTTGTATGGCATGTGGAGGTGCCCACAAAGGCCTGTGCCAGAGCTCACACACAGCACACATCAGAGCTGGGAAGCAAAATATGAGAAATCGATGGTCAGGTCCAACCTGAATTGTACCAGTTGGGCAGACTTTTAGCTTGCCATCCCTAGAGAAGGGGCTCATCAGCGGCAAAAGCAATGACATACCTAAGACCTCTAATAGACTGACAATTCTCCAAGATTAGTATTAACATATTCCCTAGAGCTGAACCCATTGCTTTGCATGTACTAGGCCTGTAATAAATGTTTGCTGAATAAATGGGCTGAATTAATAGTATGACTATATAAGTGGCACTTTATGTACAGCTATTTAGTGTAGTTAATATTACATCTTTTAAAACCCAGAACTGTTCAGAGCAAACAACCCCTAAAAAGTCTTGAAACCATGATTACAATAATTTCACTTGTAAGAATTAATCCCAATACAAATATTATTAAAGCATGTAATAAGTTACTAAAATCCTTAGAATTTTTCTAAACATAAATGAAAGCCTCCATGTGCCCTCATTAAACTCTGAGGGAGAAAAAGACCTGACTAAGTAATAGTCCTTAATCTATCATTTATTAGCTGTGTGATCCTGGGCAAATCATTTGACCTCTCCGAGCTTCAGTTTCTTCATCTGTCCATTGAGAATACACTATTACACAAATATTTAAGCACCTTTGCAGAAAGGTCACTGTGCTGAGCAGTAGGGAAAAATAAAAGTGAATAAGATAGGATTCTTACACTGGTGCTTACAGATTAATATGGGGATAAGACACATACATAATTATAATACAAAAAAAACACAGAGCCAACACACAGAAGAACTGCAACATGAAATTCAAAGTAGGAGGGAGTATTTCTGACTTGCGTCAAGGTTCTTAATCTAGAGTCAGTGAACTTGGTTTTTTTACTATTTTGATAACTATTTCAATATAATCTGTTTCCTTGGTAAGCCAACATTTTTCATTAATTTTATGCACTTAAAGACACTCTTCTGAGAAGGAATCCATAAGATTCACCAGACTGACTGTCAAAGGAGTTCAAAACACAAAAAAAGTGTAGGAACCCCTGGACCATGGAAAGGTTTCATAGAACCAGTGGGCCCTGAAGGACGGGGTGGGATTTCAGCAAGTAAGATGAACTGGGAGGAGGAAACACCAGGCTTGGAGAACAGTGCAAGCAAGAGAAAGAAAGCGGGGAAAATATAGGGCATGTAAAGGGAGACAAAAAAGTAGCTCAGTTTGACTAACGTTTAGCGTTTATGAAATGAAAGTGGCAAGACATTACCCATGTAAAACTGTTCTCATTCTTAAAAGTTTGAAAGGCAAACCTTTAGGTTTGGAAATGACTATAGAATGAAAAATAATTTTTAAATCTAGAATTTCTGAACCAGTCGTTTAGATCTGTCATCTTGCTCTGAAAGAAAACAATATGCCAAAAGGCTAAATTACTGGAATATGATGAATAACAAAAATTACACATTAAACATTACTTTATAAGTTGCACCAGTATAATTAAAACAGGATGGAAATTAGTAAAAGTCTTAAGTAGGGAATGAATATGCAATGTTTTGAATTTTGCCACAAAAGTCTAAATATTTTTCTTAAAAATCACTGCTTTCAGAAATGTCAATTTTAAAATATTTCATATTTCATAGTTTTCAAGGTAAGAGATATTACTTTGACTGATTCAGAAGAATAATTTTTAAATTTTAATCCTAACTACATTTCATAGTATGTAAAATAAGAATTTGAAAATGGAATCACACTACCAGCGATAGATAGTATTGTTGAATACACAAATAAGGAACAATCCCCTGTTCCAGGAATAACTTTTAAGTCCTAAACTAAAATTACTGGTATCAGAGTAATAGAAAACTTGGACTTTTTAATACTTTTTGAATGTTTTTATAAACATCCTTTTTATTAATAGTTAAGCATAACATGGAAAAAAGCTGTGTAGTTGATGTATCCAAAAAGTGCTCCAAACTCTACAACCACATATCATGAAAAATTCTTATACAATTTTTTATTAAGTATACATGCTGGGTTAAAGAAATTTTATAGTGGTGATGGAGTGCCATGAAATTAACACTTGCAATTCAAACTGCTGTAGTTTGCACTTTTCTGTATGTTTCAAACCAGGTGTGTACCATTTTGCTGAGCACACCACAGAATGAGAATTAGCCAAAGTTCATTGATTTTAATATGTGTTTTGGTTTGTAAACAAAATTATTAGTAAATTCTTGCACATTTTTGGAAAGTAATTGCATAAGAACTTATGTATCTGCTTCTAGATACACTATGTAAATAAAAATTTCATTCATGAAAAAAAAACAGACATTACAATCCATGCCTAGGACCTACTGCTCCCACACTTCAGCTATCAAAATGCTACTTTCAAAGTCCAGCAAATGTGCCACCTTCTACAAGAAGACTTCCTGGTCTCTAACCCCTCAGTGGCAAGCAATTTCTCCCTCTTGAAATTTTCTTGGAGCACACTGTCTGGATTTCTCCTCGGCCCTTATCACATTCTACCATGTGTCATACATATTTGGTTCTAAGTATGATTTCCATCTACTTTAAAAAAAAAAAATCACAAACTACCTTAAATCAGGGATGTTACATAATATCTTTATTTTTGTGTCCCCTGTCCCAGCACAAGTCTTTGCATACAGTGGCTAATAGTTGTTGAACTGAAAAGAAAGCTAAGCTATAGCAATAAGATAGTAAAAAAGAAGAAACTAAGAATCAATATAGGCAAAGAGAAGACAAGAATTATCACTTTTTGGAGATGGTATGATGGTGTACTAAGAGAACAATATTCAGCCAAAAGTTAACTGAAACAGTAACTTCACTAAAGTAGCACGCTATAAAATAAACCAACAAAAATCATGACTTCACAAGATAAATGATAAAACCATTCTTCCCATCCCCGTAGCAGAGAGGCAATGGACCAGGGCAATGGTGTCAAGCTTAAATGGAGATGGAGGTCCCTGATCTATATTTGGGAGTCCCTGGGTACCATATATTGACTTAGTTTTAAAATGGAATGTTAAAAAAAAAATAAGCTACAGTTACATCCAAAATACAGGTGCATTTGGGATACCCCAAAGACCAGCATGGTCTTTATTCTGTAGCTAACAAGGATTAAGATGATGTATTTGTGAAAGTACATTATAAAAACAGTAAGGTTGTTACTAATACATAAGATAGTGGTTTAGCTATCACTAGTTTAATGTGCTAAATATTTCACAAAGCAAACTTATCCTGAAAGTTTTTCAGTCTTTTTCACTCTCTCTTCCTTCCCTCTAAAGGAAGAGGGGGTCCCTCCTTCCTTGGCTCCATCTGTACCCCTTTGAATCCAGACTTTCCTACAGACCTCCCCAAAGCTTTGCTCTAGCAGTCATTCCCATATCTCCCATATGCCTACAAATACGTTCAGGTCTCCTCAATTCTAAAGAGTATAATCTTCTTTTGAGCCTTGTTATACCATCCAGCCAATATTCTAGCCTTCTCCTTTTCAAGGCCAACCTTCTTAAAAACTTGAAAAGTAGTGGAAAAAGGAGAGATTTCACAGCTTCTGTTATTGGCACCACCAGCCAGTCTCTCATGATGGAAAAGTTGGTGTTATCTTTGACTCTTCCTCTTTCCCTTCACCTTCCACATCCATAAACTGCAAAGCACTACTGAAACTACCTCCACATTATATCTCCTATTTGGTCCCTTTCTTTCTATGCCCATTTCCACCATCACATCTTTCTTGTGTAATTATGGTCTGTAGTACAAACATAGCTCACGTTTATACACTGTCTTAACATTTACAAAATACTTTTCTCACAAAAACTTCATGAGTTGGTAAGCAGTACAAATAATACCTTCTCCATTTTACAGATAAAAAAAATTGAGGCAAACATCTAGAGAAAGAACTATCTGAATGCAGACAGAAATATACTATTTTCTCTTTTTTTCATTGTTGTTTTTGTTTTTCTTTCTCGTGGTTTTTTTTCCCTTTTGTTCTGATTTTTCTTTCACAACATAACTAATGTGGAAATATGTTTAACATGATTGTACATGTATAACCTACATCAGATTGCTTGTTGTCTTGGGGAGAGGGGAGGGAAGGGAAGGAAGAAGAAAAATTTGGAATTCAAAATCTTACAAAAATGAATTTTTTTTACATGTAACTAGGAAAAAAATAAAATATTAAGTTAAAAAAAAAACTGAAAACCAAAAAAAAGAAAACTGAGGCAAAGAGACATTTCATGACTTGTCCATAGTCACATAGTAACAGTAAGAGAAGAAATTTGAACTGAGGTCTCTCCCAATACCTACACACAGTATGCACTTAACTGATGTTTATCCAAAGAATACTGAATATTGAATGAACCAAGAGGAAGCAGAGAAGACTCTGTGTGACCCTAGCCAAGTCCAAAAGCCGATTTACCAGAACAAGGGTATTCCATGCCAAGCTCTGACACAGAGCATTCAAAAGAACTTGGAATAGCCTAACCAGTCAGTCCCTCTCCCCTCTTGGAGGTGAGGTTATACCCTTCTGGGCTTCAGTTTCCTCCTATATAAAATGAAGGGCTTAAACTGGACAGTTTCCAACGTCCCTTCTGGCTCTAAAATTCTGGGATTCTATGGCTCTATGAGAAGGAAAGTGATGGAGGTTAACTTAGTGGAAGAATCATCAGTAAATTCCAATTTACTGGTTGGGGACCCTATAGTGTAAAACAAGTCAAGTTTAGCACCATGGGTTATGTTTACCTAGCCAGCAGACTCTTCTTTTTCATTAGCACATGGAAAGACCAGATCTATGCTGAGGCATTATAAAACAAAGAAATAGTACAAAGTGCTCTAGTTCTAGAAACCATCTTCATTTAAGTTTTCCTCCTTGCTGAGGTGCTCTATTCATGGCTGAGAGGGCCACCGAGGCGCCAAAAACACCTTGGCCTGCTGTCACAGTTCTTAAGAAGGCACTTGAGAATCGGTTTCCCTCAGGTAGGACCTGAAGCTGGTTATTCCTCTAACAGAGAGACAAAGGTTACAGGCTGCTAATCTCACAATTGCTTTTATTCTCCAAATGCAAGAAGAAAATATGCCTGTGATCGCTTTCAGAAGCCTGTCCTAAGTCAAGGAATTTTAACCAAATCAACTTTCTTTCAGCAGAAAAGGAAAACACGGTCTCCTGGTATCCTACTACTTGTATCCCTGTAAAGATGTCTTAAATCCCTAGTGGGCTCTGGGTTTCATGAAGACAAAGCCCCTATCTTACTCTGCTTTTGCCATCCTGGGTTGAGGGACTGGCTCTATGACTTGTGTGACCTTTTATAAGTCATTTAGCTTTTCTGAGCTTCAGTTTCCTAGTCTAGAACAGAAAGATATAAAGACCCTGTCTCACAGGGTTCATACACGCTAAAGTGTTTTGTAAATGTAAGGTATAAATGTTCTTGGCAGAATTACATTGTGTTCAGTTAACACTAGCTAACTATAAAAAAGTAGCAAGGAGGAGAGGGGAAGAACATCAGTGACCCGGAAGACACTGCCACTCATCAGCAATGTCTTCACACAGGTCACACAGATCATCGATGCACAGGATGCACAGGATGGGGGACCCCAGCAGCTGTCCAATCTAATCCTCCTCATTTTGCAAAGGAAGTAGCCAGGGGGCAGCCAGGTAGCACAGCGAGTAAGAGCACCGGCTCCACTGTCGGGATGACCTGGATCAAATCCGGGCTCAGATACTCAGCACCACACCCAGAAATAACTGGCCGTGTAACCTTAAGCAAATTACTTAACCCCGATTGCTTTTAAAAAAAAAAAAAAGAGGAAGTAGCCAGCTCAGTGTCAAATAGGTAGAAAGCAACATTGCTGTGATTTGAAACTAGGTCTTCTGTTTACAAATCCAGCATTCTTTCCACTAAATACTCTCTCTGACTCACTCTCTTTTTTCTTTTTTTTTTCCTGGGGGGGGGGCAATTAGGGTTAAGTGACTTTCTCAGGGTCACACAGTTAATAAGGGTCTGAGGCTGGATTTGAACTCAGATCCTCTTGCCTCCAGAGTTGGTGCTCTACCCACTGTGCCATTTAGCTGCTCCCCCCACCCCCAGCTTATTTTCTAGACTCCAATCTCAAATTACCAACTGCCCTCTGGAACATCTGGAATTACATATCCCTTACATATCTCAAAGTCAAATCAGAACTCATCATCTTTCCCCTCTGCCCAGCATTCCTATGCTAGGGAACCACCAGGCTCACAACCTCCATGCCACCCTTGGCTTCTCTTTCACATTTACCCCACACATCCAATCCACTGTCAAGTACTGTCATTTCTATTCCTTCCCAACATCTTTCCAATATGGCCCCTTCTCTCTCCTCTCAGTCACCCTCCTAGTACGACCCCGATTACCTCATGCCTAGTTACTGGTCTCCTTGTCTCCAGTCTCTTCCCATTCCTGTTCATTTTCCCCTCAGCTTACAGAATGATCTTTCTAATCCAGGTAAGACCATGTCACTCCCCTCAGCAACACACACACACACAAACACACACACACACCCCCCGCAACTCCCCACTCAATAAACTTCAGTGTCTCCCTATTATCTCTAGGACCAAATATGAAAACCCCCATTTAAGTTTTTCAAGCCCTTCTTAACCTGGCCCCTTTCCAGATTTCTCACACTTTACTGTCCTCCACATTGGGTGGGTCATGACCCACAGTTAAAAAAGCACTGCTGGGGTCTCGAGTAGAAAAAGTTTAAGAAACCCTGTTCCTGACTTTCTCTGGGCCTCAGTGTCCTCACAGCTTTCTTTGCTGTTCCTTCCACACACAGAACAGTCAAGCTTCCAATTGCACATTTTCGTTGGCTGGCCCCGATCCCCCTCCTCACCCTGGCCACTGGTTTCCTTCAAGTGTCAGCTCAACTCCCATCTTCTGGAAGAAGCCTTTCTACCCCTATCCCCATGCCTCCCCTCAGAGATTACCTTCCATCTGTTCTATCTAGATCTTGGACGTATATGGTTGTGTGTTCTCTTCCTCCTTAGAACATGAGCACCTTGAGGGTAGAAACCCTGTTTTTGCCTTCTGTGTCCTTAGTCCTTAGCACTTAGAACAGTAACTGACACATAATGATTGCTGACTGTTGACTATTTGTAAAATAAAGATTATAATTCCCCCCCAGGCATGTCATTCATTCAACAAGCATTCAAGTGCTAGCTAGTAAACTGCAAATACTTCCACCAAGCTATGATGCCTTGCTATATGTGAAACACTAGGCTATATACACTAAGAATTATAGGATATATACACGCAGACTCCATAATTTTGGGGGGAGGGGAATATGCTTGTGATTTCATTGATCTAGGAAACTCCAGTGATGAAACTCCCTCTACTAATGCAGATCCCCACTTTGTCTGCAATTTATAGTCTTGGGGAATTACCTGGGGTACTGAAAGGCTATGACTTGCCCAAGGTCACACAGACAATATGTGTCAAAAGTCAAACTTGAACCCAGGTCTTTCTTACTTAAAGGCAGCCTCTCTATCCACTATGCCACACTGCTTCTTATAATGTTGCCCTTTAACAGCATTTTGCAATGTCATTAATACTGAATATAGAACACCCTCTTAAAATAAGATCTCTTTGAAATGTTGAGCTACACACTAACTATAAATCCTAAGTTTTATATAAACCATATGTGGGGGGAAATATGAACTACATTCAAACCTGTACAAGTACAATATAATCAAACCCCAATGTATGCTCAAAAACCTCACTGTAATACCATTAGGTCAAATGCCCCATATACCATTCCTATGAAATTAATCCTAGCTCTGCTACTTACTTTGTGTGTAACTTTGGATGGGTACTTAAACTTGAACTAAATCTTTCTGTGCCTCTGTTTCTTCATGTATGAAATTATGCTACAAGACTACTGCTAAGATTCCTTCTAGCTCTAAATTCCACGATCCTAAGACCATTAGCAGACCTTATGAACAATATTAGGCAGGGCAGGAAAGTTAGTCTGAAAAGAGCAAACACTAGGAAGGGCAACTCTAGTCATGGACTGATTATATTCAGCTCTATTCTGGGGGCCTAAGCCCTCAGTTATAACCCAAGCCACGACCGAGGAAAAGATACTGAAAAGTGTTTGGCATGTTCAGAAGAGTAACCATGAAGAAAAGCCTCTGGAAGAGCCACATGCCTGAGCAGAAATACTGGAGCCTGAAGGGCAGGACAAAGAAACAAATGAAGATCATCACGGTGACTGTCAGTGAAGAATTGAGGAGCAGAAAACACAGAGCCCAGGCTGGCTCTTTAAAATGTCTACAGCGGAAAACAAGGCAGCCCAGGAAAACCCAACAATATGTACACAAGGGACCCAGACACCTTCACGACATGGATGCAAATGAGTTCTGCAAATGGGAAAAATAAATGGAACTGCAAGAGGCCTTCCATTCACAGTAGTTTGTCCAACCTCATAAAGGCAGAATATGGCAATGCCAGGACTGTAATCCAGGCTCTTGGACTCTAAACCCAGATCTCCACTGCACAACAAATAAAAATCAAAACCCTGATCCTGGCATTCAAGGCCCCCACAACATGGCTCCAACTCCCATTTCTACACTCCACACTCTAACCACAGCAGACCATTCTCTGTCCTGTGTTCCTACTCTGTCTTCTCCCGTCCTCAGGTCTTTGCTTACACTCCCCATTGCTTACACTGTCCCCTCCTGCTCTCTCCTTCCTATCTGCTGAAGTCCCTCCCTTCCTTCAAGGTCCATTCTGGTGCTACCACCCCCAGAAAGCCTTAGGTAGTGGGATGATGGGGGGAAAAAAAACAGAGTTAAATGTGTAAATTTTCACTTCCTTCACTGTGATTCTATACAAAATTGTGTTGATACTGAAAAACTGCTTGCTAATATTTATGTTAGAAAGAAAAGCATTAAAAATGTGCCAAAGAAGTGAAAGTTCAGAGGGTAAAAAAAAATTTTTTTTAATAAAAAAATTTAAACTCAGGAAAAGGGATATCTAAGCCAAAACAAGGATTTGTTTAAAGGGACTCCTAGGTCTTGTCATCTAGCCTGTCATTGTCCTTTAAGGCCCACCTGGCCTCCATCTTGTCCTAAAGTATAAGCCCTCTGTCCTAATTATAGAATGTGAGTTCCTTGATATCAGGGGCCATCTTGATTTTCTATTTGTATCACCAGAGTTTAGCACAGGACTGTGTGGACTTAATAAATCCATTCCACTTTATGTTCATGAAAAATCAAAGAAGGTCATGTTCTCCCTTTCTGTTTTTTCCTTGAACTTCTCATATCTAAAAGCATCAAGATGTAATTATTTATGAACAAACCAAGTTATACCAAATATATGTAATATAAAGTGATTTTAGATCTGCAATAGTACTGTACAGTGGAAAAACGGGTCCTAAACTGGAATCCCAGTTCTGGATTTTCTTCCTGCTTGGGTAATATCTCTGGGTCTCAGTTTCCTCCACCAAAGAAGGAGACAAGCCCATGTTCCTTTGGAATGAATATGTAATTATAATTAAGTACTACAAATAGTTCAGTTCATTCGTTTGGTGTAGAGTTCTATCTTCCTTTTCACTAAAAAAAAATACATGCCTCCAGAATTTCAAGAAACACTACTCCTCTAAAGCTATTGTGTTCATCATCACTAAATATATGCAGTGAGATGAGACACATAGAAGAACAAGGTCTGTGCAGGAAACCAAGGTACTGCCTCCTTCTTCAGGAGCTCCTGACATTCTCCCTCCCCCTGGGGGTGGTAGGGAGGAAACTGGGGGCAGCTGGGTAACTGAGTAGACAGAGCATTGGATCTAGAGTCAGGAAGACTGAGTCCAAATCTAGCCTCAGACACTTTCTAGCTGCACACAATCCTGGACAAGTCACTTAACTACTGTCTGTCCTCAGTTTCCTCATCTGTAAAATGAGGATGATGACAGCACCTACTTTGCAGGTTTACGATAAGATTCAAGTGTGATAGTATTTGTTAAGTACTTAGCACAGTGCTTGGCACTCAGAAGACACGCATGCTTGCTGGCTGGCTGGCTTCCTTCCCTCCCTGGGTCTTAGTTTCCTCAACTGACTCTCTACAGGCCCTTCCAGCTCAAATGTTCCAGGATACTATCTGGCTTTGGAATGAAGCTGCCTTCTTAAATGTTAGGTTTATTGGTTGGATGGATGTGGAAAGCAACCCTGGAGGGTGCTGGGTAACAAAAGGGGGAAAAAAAATCTAAGAGAATAAACTGGCCCCAAACTATCCACAAAGCAGATGTAACATGGGCTGTATTTGCCAACACAAACTCCCAGTAGAATATAAACACTTTGAGGACAGGACTCCTTTCTCATTTGGTGATTTTATCCGCAGGAGCACCTACTCCTTAATAATAACTGCCAGGTTTGACTGGAAGGGACTTCAGAAAGTAGCATGTCAGTGCAGAAATAGTCCTTATGAGATCATCTGGCCCAAGGCCTTCCTTTTTAAATAGGGAAATTGACCCCCAGAGAAGGGAAATGACATGCCCAAGGTCAAAGAGTCAGTGACAGACAAAGCCCTGAGTAGAACTGAGGGGCAAAGGTGTTTTAAGACAAGCACATTGTAAACTTTAAAGTTCTAGACAAATGTTACTGGTTGGCATCATTTTCAGAAGTATATACAATGTTTAGATGTCTCATCTATATGGCACTGTATGACCTTCATATCCCAGAAGTTATCAACTTTGGAAAAATACCTAAGTCCTAACCTGCAGAAGTCTGCAACTAACAAGGGTCACTAAATCTCTCTAGTGAGATTATTATTTTGAACTCTAAAAACCAGAGGTTCAAACAGTGCATCATCCTACCACTAGATGGGAAAAAAAAAACCCAAGAAATAATTTTTGAACCCTATAACAAAATCATGTTTAGAATTACTTTCACTGGTCATACACTTACTGAATTACTAATAACTGTTTAAACTTGATTTATTATTACAGTAGGGATAGATTGAGCATAACAATAAACACATAACTGGTCTTCTCTGCCTCCAGTCTCTCCCTGTCCAATTTATCTAACCTAGAACTGCAAGATGAAATCTTCCTTATGCATAGGTTGGATCAGATGCTTCCTCTACTCAAAACTCATTGGCTCTTTTGTGGCTACCAAAAAGCACAAATAAATCAGCCTGGCATTGAGGGGCCTCAAAACGTGACAGCATCCTGCCTTTCCAGATTTATTTTGCCACTGCTTCCCCAGCACAGTGCCCTACACTTAGCCCTGTCTCTGGTACACAGCACACAATTTCCCACTTCCATACCTTTGCTCACACTATTACCAATACCTAGGACATTCCCAGCTAGCCCTGTCTGCCTGCTGGAAGAACTAAGTTCAAATCCAGCCTCAGATATGTATTAGCAAATCATGTCACCTCTCCTTCACTATAAAATGGGGATATTAAGAGGACTTATCTCACTCGGCTGAGAAAATCAAATGAAATACCTATAAAGCATTTGCAAACCTTGTAAATATTATGCAAAACTATGTAAATATTAGCTGTTATTCAAATAAGTAACTTAAAACCATCTCCTCCATGAAGCCTTCCTAGATCTCTCCAGTAAGAGATAATCTTTTCTTCCTTAGTCAACCTAGTACAGTGCAAAAAGAGGTAGGCTCTGGAGGAAGATGTCCTGAATTCAGATTCTACCTCTAATGCTTACTACCTGTACGACCTTGGAAAAGTCATCTCATTTCTCAGGCCTCAGTTTCCTCATCTGTGTAATAAGAATGTTGCATTAGATGACCTCTGAGGCCCCTTCCAGCTCTAGGGCTATGATCCTCATAATATGTATTATATTTTGAACCCCTCTTATTCTATTCTTTATTAATTGTATAGTTAAGGTACATTCATTTCCTTTACTTATTCCCCCTACCAGACTAAAAACTTGAGGACCAGGAGTATGGTTCTGCAGAAAAAAAACAAAGGTTTTTAAACCAGAAGGACCAGGGTTCAGGTCTGCTTCCAACACGTAAAAGCTTTGTAACCATTAGCAAGTCACTTAACCTTGAGGAGCCTCAACTCTATAGAACTAATAGCCATATACATATGCACATAGAGATATAGATACATAATTATATCATGAGAACAATGATCACGGCAACCAAATATTCTCAGGGCTAGCATGAAGTAAGCATTTAATAAATATTAAAGCACAATGTAAAAGGGGGTTATGATTCAATTTCCCAAACATCAAGCAGGATGCTTAAAAAAATGACTGTTAAATCAACGAGCACATTTTGATTCAAATGGTAAGACTTCTGTCACTTTGCTCATTTCTGAACATATACAATAAAAATGCAAACCTTCACAATATTGCTTATTTTTATACTCTTAACTGTAAATGGGAAGTCAAATGGTTTGATGGCTACACTCCAGAGCCGAACACTTGAGCAAGAATAAAAATGATTTTGATTCCAGGGTGCTTATTTCCTTTTCTTTACATCCCTCACCATTTTTCCCTCCATTTGAGCTCTAATCAACAACCACTTCACATTTAACATTTCACGAAATAAAGCAATTCAAGCAATCAAGTCCAGAGCAATGTTTTCCTCCATATGCCTCTTCCTTCATTCACATGCTTCCAATAGCTTCTCCTTTCCTCCATCACTGCTTCTCAGTCAGGAGGAACCTGCCACTGAGCTACAAAATCCCAACCTGGACTGAAATAGAAATGAAGCCTCCATTCCTTAGGCTTGTTATGTGACTGAGCCCCAAAATGTACATCAATCAGCTTGTTTGTCCACATTTGACAGAATCCCAATCATCTGAAATTCAATCTATAGAAATATAGGTAGAAATTCAATCTATAGAAATATAGAACCATTATCTTACAGTTTATTAAGCAAAGGAGAAAGAGGAGAATCAAATTTTTAAAAATGCATCAGTAGGATATCCTCTCTATGATGAATACTTATTACATTTCCATATTTCACATCTCCTCTCTGTTTACATAAAGCAGCCAGGCTGGGGCTCATCTCTGTATTAGCCTGAGATATAATGATGGACTTAATTGCCCTGAAAACTGAGAGTCTTCAAGCAATGGAGTCTTCAAGCAATCAATTTTAAGAAGAAAAAAAGGCCTAAGTCTTTTATACGGACAGACAAGGTTCCCATACTCAGAAATAAAGCCAGCTTCAGATTTTTCAGTCTTCTTCATCAGTTATAAGGCAATGAAGGTTCATTGATTAACCTCAATACCATCAAATCTGTCCATTAAAATTCTAAGTTCCAAGGCTAGTTTTGTTAACAGGGGAAAGGGGAAGGAGGTAGACATCACAGAAAGAAATCCATCACACTACATTCCTTGTTCATTTTTTTTTCCCACTACCCTTAGTAGCACTGGCTTTGTTAAACTTTCTCATTCCAATGTGAAGGTATTTCAGACAAGAACATCAAGGTACAGAGACTCAATTACCAAATGTGAATGGAATCAAAAGAAATGATAGAAACCTAATACTAAATAACTTCTGAAAAACTGAGTCTTCTGAAAGTGCCTTTTTCTGACCACTACAAGGTCCTCTGTAAATGCCCTCGGACAACACAAGCCCTCTCAAGTACTCCTAAACCCTAGCCTGCTCAGTATGACTGGCAGGAATCCCAATATTTCCTCTCCACAAGGGGGCGGGGGGGGACGACGAGGAGGAGGAGCTTTTGCCTACATTCCTTCTACCCTTCTCTCCTGATTCCCCATTACTGCCCCATAACACCAGTACTCTAATACCTTAGATCTACCCTATCTGCTCAAATGGTCCTAATCCCAACTTGCTCATATATAGAAATCTCAGGGCCTTCTTTGCCACTTCTGCAACATCCATTAACCAATCTCCATCACCTCTCAATGCTACCTTGGAGCTACCTTCTGGGCTATATTCTCCCTCTATGACACCTTTCCTCCCAGCTGTTACTGCACTGAAAGCCATTTCCTGAATGTCCTTACTGACTACCTGGCCTTCCAGGTGCCTTCTCCCTTAGCCAACTCCTTGTCAAATTTCTCATCTTCCCTCATACTGGATCTCCCCGTTCTCTCTCCAGGATGATCTCAACTATTTTCCCTGTACAGCGCACCCCGTCCTCTTACAGTCCTTTCATCCCTCTCTGCTCTCCTCGGCCCCCTAATTTTCTTCCCCTAGCTGACTTTCCCTCTCCTCTCCCTTCTCATTCCCCGTTTCTGGCTTGTTCACCGCCCCCCCTTTCTGCCTTTCCCTTCGGCTCTAACTTCCCCATCCCCTCCCGCAGGTGCCCCCTCCCTCGTCCCCAATCCCTTTTCCTCTGCCTTTCTCAGCTACCCCCACCTTCTTTCTACCAGTTCTCCACCATTCTTCATCCCCCCCCCCCATCTCTGCCTGGCTGGTGGCTCCCCCTCCCCAAACCATCTCCCCACTCTCGGCATTTCCTTCATCCCTCATCCCTCTCGCTGGTCCCCAGCCCCCGCTCTCCTATTCAGCTTCTCCCCCCATCCCCTCCTCCTGTCTGGCTCCTCTTCACCTCCTCCCGCTAACTCCTCATTCTCTGCCCAGCTCCATCACTACGTCCTCCTCTCCGCACCCCCCCCCCCCCCCCCCCCCCCCCCCCCCCCCCGCGGGCGGCGGTGGCGCCCTCCGCCCTCCCCCCCGCACCGCCTGCTGGGGCGGGGGAGGGGGGCTGCGGCCCCGGGAGGGGAGGGGCGGGGAGGCGGGCGCGGGGGCGCGCGGGGGCTCTCGGATGGCGCAGGCCGGGCCGGGATGGCGGAAAGAGGCTCGTCCTCACCAGAGGGTAGCAGCGGGAGAAGGCGGCGGCTGCTGCGGCGGCGGCGGCGGCGGCGATGCCCTGGTCTCCCCAGGCGGTGGCGGAGGCGGCGGCGGCGGTGTGCCCGGTCCTTCGGCCGGTGTCCGTGGCGGCTGCGCGCTGCGGGGCCTGGGCGCGGGGCTCGGGCTCGGGCTCGGGCTCTCACACACCAGACCGTCCGCAGCGGCAGCACCAGCGGCAGCGGCAGCGGCTGCACCAGCGGAGCCCGACGGGTGGGGGAGGGGACACACGGGGGAGGGGAGGAGGCGGAGGCGGGGGCGGGGGCGGGGGAGGACCCGGCGCGCCGCCGCCAACACGTCCCTCCTCTCGGTTCCTGATTGGGGCGGGGGCGGGGGCGGAGGGGGGGGTGTTGGAAAGGAGGGACTCCAATGCCCAGCATGCCCTATGGCCGCGCCGGAGCCTACAATTCCCAGTGTGCATCGAGCTCAGAGCCTCGGCACCTGGTCTTTTTTTTTCTTTCTCTCTACTCTAAAGGTGTGAGTCGCGCGCCACCTCCAGACTTGCCGCTGCCACCACCGTCTCAGACCCCGAGAGACTGCGCTTCCGAGGCCGCTAGTACCACCTTTCCTTGCTCAAGATAACCAAACTATAGATCCCCGGAGGCGGTGGGAGGGGGGGAAGAGGGGCGATGAAGTGGCCAGCCCCAGCCCCCGTGCACGCTGGGAATTGTAGTCCAGCTTGTCAGGCGCGGTTATGCCTCCATGTTGAAAAAAAATTAAAATTCAGAGAAAAAAAAAAAGAAAGGAAAAATGCCGCAGTCTCCCTCCATTGATTGCATTTTATATTAGCTGAGCAGCGGATAGCATGCGAAGCGATAGAGAGTAGGCATAAGGAAATGAAGTCCATACACACTGCCCTCCGACCAATCCATGCACTCATCCCTCCTCATCTCCGTGACCTACCCCCAAGGTCATTGCCGTGGCCGGGAGAACAAGATGTCCTGGCTGACAAGGTCCTCCCTTGGGGGCCCAGAACAGCTTAAAAATAAACAAATCTTTGGATGGTTGCCATGAAAACCTTTCCGAGGGTTGGCATTTCAACCCCACTGGGATCCTTGAAGTCGCTTTTCTCATGCCCTCAGAATTCATAAATCCTTATTCAGTTCTCCCTCCCAGTGCAGGGATGATATCAACTAGGAATAGATGTACATTTAAAACATTGCATTTCATGAATGTAGTATGGTTAGGGAATACTTCCTGTGAATCAGATCTGGAGGTCGTGACGGATTGTAAACTCGATGTTCATCAACAGTTGGAAGGAACAGCTGAAAAAACTGAGATCCTAACCTGCATGTTGAGATGGGATTGGGGAGGTCGTTGTCACTTTCAGATGCATTGTCCAGACCACAACTGGGTAACCAGTATGAGGAGAGGACTAGAGGCTCTGCCACAGTAAATTTAATTTTAAATTGAAAGAACTTGGGCTTTTGCCCTAAAGAAGAGAAGACCTGTCCTAGGGGGCTTGCTAGCTCTGTGAATCCATGAGTTATTCTAGATAACTGGGAAATTTTTTTTAAGCAACATTCAGGGCTTTGAGGGGGGACATCATGTTCTCCAGGCAATGACTTTGGAGCTGGGTCATGGAGAATCCCTCTCTTCTTCAGATCACAGCTTAAGTGCCACTTTCTGCATGAAACTTTTCCTGATCCCGTTCTTGTTTTTTCCATTTCAAACAACATTACATTTAGCTGCTACGTATTTATTCCTTTTATGTTTAATCTTTTCAGTCCAGTGACACTGGCCTTGAACAAGACACTCCATCTCTTGGTTTCAGGCATTTCCTCTGGCTGTCCCTCATGCCTGGAATGTTCTCACTTCTCATGTCTGCCTAATTTGCCTTCCCTGGCTTCCTTTAAGCCTCAACTATAATCACATCTGCAAAAAAAAAAAGTCTTTGTCCAAATCTTAATTCTAGCACCTTCACCCTGTTAACTATTTCCTCTTTGGCCTGCATATAGGTTGTTTGTACATATTTGCTTGTTGCCTCGCTTATTAAATTGTGAGCAACTTGAGGTCAGGGACCCTCTTTTTGCCTTTCTTTTCATCCTCAGATGTTTACCATAGTGCCTGGCACACAATAGGCATTTAATAAAGGCTTATTGATTGACTGACCCTCTCTATATCTACCTTTCTCCCCTTAGAATGTAAATCCCTTGAGATTAGGGACTGTTTGCGATGTATTTCTATTCTCAGAGCTTGCCACAGTACTTGGTACATCATAGGTACTTAATAAATGATTATTAAGTGAATGAGTAAATGACTTGCTCACTATCCTCAAGTATCTGAAGAGTTGTCAAGTTGAAAGAGGGATTAGACTCTTGTTTGGCTTATGAGCAAAGCACAGAACTAGGAGGCAGAGGTCTGCTTGGTTCCAGGGAGAACTTCATAATGAGAACTATCCAAAAGTGTGATGGGTGGCCTCCAGAGGCGGAATAGGTTTCTAAGTGGAAGCTGAAGGACTTTTAGCTATTTTGTAGAAGCTAATGGTGAATGGGCTATAAATCCTTCCCTCCTACCTATGCCCCCAAAGTAGCTGGTGGTGAATTTCTTGTTGTTAAGTCATCTTTCAGTAATGTAAGACTGTTCATGACTCCATTTGGGGTTTTCTTGGCAGAGATATTGGAGTGGTTTGCCATTTCCTTCTCCAACTCATTCTATAGATGAGAAAACTAAGACAAACAGGGTTGAATGACTTGCACAGGGTCACACAGCTAGTAAGTATTTGAGGCCAAATTTGAATTCAGGAATTGGAGACTTCCTGACTCCAGGACCAGTGCCCTATCCACTGTGCCACCTAGCTGCCCCCTAGTTGGTGCCAATCTTTCCCCTAAATGCCTGAGGAAGTAAGCAATCTCAGTAAATCTGAACACACACACACACACACACACACACACACACACACACACCGCCAGCTTCTGGTAATTATAAGAGAAAGAGAGATAGTTAAGGAGACTGATTTTTTCCAAAGTCCCCCAAACCATAGAAAGCTCAGTGGAGACTACACACCCCAGGTGCTGGGGGAGAGTATACATCAAGCTATGATATGTCACTAGAGCAATTGAGGAGAGAAATTCATAAGGTGTACAGGAAAGTGGTTCTTCTTGACCACTTGAAGAAGACTTATAAAAGTGGATGTCCATCAGCTGGGGAATGGTGGAACCAATTGTTGTATATAGATGTAATTGAATATCACTGAGCTATAAAAACTGGTGAATATAAAGAATTCAGAAAAAACCTGGAAGATATATGAACTGATAGAGAGAGAAAGAAGCAGAACAAGGAAAATAATTTACACAGTAGCTGCAATAATGTAAAGGAAAACAACTGTGAAAGACTTCAAAATTTTGATCAATACAGTGAGCAATCATAACTTCAGAAAACTGATAATAAAGTGTGTCTGCCTCATCTTGGAAGGAAGTTGATGGAACAAAGATGCAGAATGTAAGGTATGTTTTGAGAAATGTGTTGGGGTTTGGGTTTTTGTTTTTGTTTATTTTTGCTATGTATTTGGAACAAGGGAGGACTTCTTTTGGTGAGGAGAATGATTGAGTTAGTGGAAAGTGAAAGAGGTTAAAAAAAGGGCACCAATTTTTAAAATATGCAGAAAAAATTCAGAAGGTGACACAAACAAGACAGTTTTGTTAATATGTCACTTAAACTTACATATTAGCAAACAAGCTGTACATAACAGATGCCCACCATTTCATATACAATCCTCACTTGTATTGTCTGTATACTGGAATGCTCACGTAAATTGATGATTAGTAAGCTTATAATAGGGAATAGAGACTGGCCCTGTGATTTCAGTGTTGTAGGGAATTCCTGGATGAAAAAACTCCTTTACCAGTGCAGGTACCTTCTCTGGAGCTTTTGCTTTGGTTTTTGTTGTTGTTTGTTATTATTTTAATTCTGAATTTAACAAACATTAAATAAAATGGACATTTTCAAATTCATAATATAACAAAAGAAAAGGATTGTATATGAAACTCTGGATCTCTTATCTACAGCTTGCTTTTCTTTATAATGTAATGTTATAAAATAAATTCAACATATTGACTATCAAAGTTGTCCTATTTGTTTATGATTCTGACCTTCTTTCTGTTCTCTTCTGTTCATATTTTTAAGATGCTGCAGTGATCCTCAATTTATATATGGTCAAAGGATATGAAAAGACAATTTTCAGAGAAGAAATCCAAGCTATCAATAGCCATATGGAAAAAGTGCTCTAAATTACAAATAATTAAACATTAAAACAACTCTAAAGTGCTGCCTCACACCCATTAGATTGGCAAAGTTGGGGAAAAAGGAAAATGATAAATGCTGGAGAGGATGTGGGAAAATAGGTATGTTAGTGAATTATTGGTAGAGTTGTGAATTAGTACAGCCACTCTGGAAAGCAATTTGGAATTACACCCCAAAAAGTATTAAATTGTGTATACCCTTTGATCCATCAATACTGCTACTAAATTTATACTCCAATGAGATCTAAAAATAAAAGGAAAAAGTATCATACAGACAAAAATATTTATAGTAGCTTTTTCTGTGGTAACAAAGAAATGGAAACTGAGGGCTTATCAATTGAGGAATGTTTAAACAAGTTATGGTGAATACTATTGTGCTATAAGAAATGATGAAGGGAATTGTTTCAGAAAAGCATGGGAAGACTTGAGTGAACTGATGCAAAATGAAGTCAGCAGAACCAGGGGTACAATTTGTACAATAACAACAATATTATAAAGATAATCAACACAATGACCATCCAGAATTCCAATTCATGATGAAACATACTATTCACCTCCAGATAGAGCCGATGGATTCAGAGGGCAGATTAAAGCAAATTTTCTTTTCTTCCTTCCTTTCTTTTCTTCTTTCTTTTTTTTGGGGGGGTGCAAATAGAGTGTAAGAGAGATATGACTAATGAAGGAATTTGTTTTGCATGACTATACATATTTTCTTGTCTTCTCAGATTTCCTTTTGCAAGCTGCACCAGCAGACAGTAGTCATAACCAGTAAGAAGAACCCAGTCACCATACAAACCATAATCATCATGGGAACATTCACAGATCATATCTTCACAGCCTAGAAGATATGCAGGAGACTAGAAGTACAGGCATTTGTACACCCCAAGGAGAGAGGGTTATGGGTTCCTACCCTAGGGACAACAGGGTTCTAGGTAATTATTCTTTGGGAACATAGTAATTGAGATCATGTTACACAAAAGGTTAGAGGCAGGAACCATAGGTACTGAAGCCAGGTGGGCACAAGGTTCTTCTCCTCAGGATTCAGTCCAAACTGTGTGAGCAGGCAGCATCTGGCTTTAATAAGGCAATTACATTGCATAGGTCCTTACTAAAGATGATTCCAGAGACCAGAAGCCATAGGATCCATTTTTCAGCACCTTTACAGTAGTCTTGCTGGATTATGCTTTAATGCATATGGAATGGAGGGAGACAGTTGCATAAAATGCAACAAAATTAACAACTGCTGGAGTTTGCAGGTGCCGAGTACCTTATAATAACTCTTTATAGTGGTTGATGTCTTCTTCTGTTTACTCTTATTTTCAGCCTTAGTTAATGTGCCAAGGTGAGTCTCTATCTTCTGATGTCCTTTTGTATGGAGTGGTCAGCCCTACTTGGTATTGACCTGGATATCTGTGCTGATTTTGACCTCCCAAGGTGTCCACACTAAGAGCATTGGTAGGTTTTAGGCTTCCTTGAATTTTTGAGACTCAGCACTGAATTTTTAGGGCTCTCTATGGCATCTTTGGACAGAGTAAGTGCTAGAGATTTCAAAGCCTCTCCACCAAGGGTGCAACCTGAGATCTGCCAAGCCCATACTATTCACTGATAGTCCTGAGATCCAGGCAACAGGTTTCCAAACTCATAACTTTTTTATGGGAGCCTCTTGCTCCCCCTGCTTCTTGATACATAGCCTTTTGGGCTACAGACATTTCTGGTCACACTAGATGTTTGCCTGCATTGGTGTTGACTTTCTGGTGTGCTGCCTTTCCTGTTGGGCAGGCTTCTGGCTGACTTATGCCATTCTGAGATGAATAAAGCAGTTTCTCATTGGATTTCTGGATCATTATTTCATCATTAGTTCATGCTAATTTTTAGGTTTTTGCTGAAGTAGGTGTATGGAATCTGAGATGCCCACCTTCATTCAAGTATCCATCTTGGTCATAAGTCCTCACCTCCATTTTTCTTAAACCTTTGTAGTGAGTGTGCTCTGGTTTACTCCCCCAAAACCATGTTGTTATATCTCCTCCTCAGGATTCTAGGAGAACCCTGAGAGGTCAGGGATATCTTCTCTACTGCTTTTCTGACCTTTTGAACCTCACAAGGTCAGAGTCTCCAATCCTTTCAGCTAAAATGGAAAAGGAAAACACAAGGCCCATTCATGTGGTCACATGTAAACCTCAGTGGGGAGGACCCAAAGTCTGTCTCCTTACAGCATTGTGTCCCGCCAGAGGCAATTAGCAAAGAAGTCAAACCAGGAGTCCTAAGGAGAGAATAGCCCTGAAAAATGTCTGAGACTGGACAGATGTCCTTTGAAGGCATGCCCAGTTCTGGCCATGTGGCCAATTGAAAAGCCTTTCCTAACGACATGGTTAGCAAAGCAGAACCGATTACAGAATGTCTACATATGCTCCAAAGTCTCTTCAAGGCATTCCATTATACATCATCAAAACTATCCTGGAAGCAGCCTCCCCAGCCTCCTCCACCAGATTGTAAGCTCCTTAAGGGCAGCTCTTATCACAGTATCTGGCACATAGTAGGTGCCTAATAAAGCTAATTGATTAATTAAAAGAGTATCACCATGGAAAACACTATCCACAACCAGAGAAAGAACCATGGAGCCTGAAGGCAGGCCAAGGCATACTATTTTCCCTTTTTTTGTTGTTTTTTCTTTCTCTTGGTTTTCCCCTTTTGTTCTTTCTTTCACAACATGACTAACGTGGAAATATGTTTAATATGATTGTACACGTATAATCTATATCAGATTGTTTGACATCTTGGGGAGAGGAAAGAGGAGGGAGGGAAAAAAGGTTTAGAACTCAAAATTTTATAAAAGTGAATGTTGAAAACTTTCTTTACATGTAATTGGGAAAAATAAAATACTATTTAAAAAAGAAAGAGTATCATCAGAAGGAATATATATATATATATATATATATATATATATATTCCAATCCCCCTTATTAGATTTTCTTTTATATGTTATCACCACAGTCCATGGTCTCAATTCAGAGAAGTCTCTGAGAGGATATAGGTTAGAGTTCTCATATACATACATATATATATTATATTTCTTCTTTCACCTAAACTAGCTAGTCTGTCTTTAACTCACTGTATTGACTGATTACCATTCACCTCTTCTCTCTCCTTGAATTTGGTACCACATAAAAGGAGGCACTGTACTCTATGAGCAAAAGCAGAATTTCAATAGCTCAAAAGAAACATGAGATGCGCAGATTTAAAAACATCTCTGTTCCAAATGTTCATAGGGACTCCCTGTGGTAGAGCCTTCTGAGCTGATATTGGTCTTATCAGCCACAGTTAGACACAATGTACATTGACCCCCAATGTCATAATGTTATCTTGGTCCTCATCCAGTATGAAGGACAACAGCAGTTACCTACAATTTAAATCAATATTTTCTACTGAGTTCAGAGATTTGAGTAAAACTTTCACTTTCTCCCTCACTATCTCTCCACTTTCCCTACTTCCCCCAGGGTATCTAGACAGAAATATTATTCAAATTACCTTGGGCTCTTTCCCCAAATGCTTAGAATGGAGGGTGAGGTACCAGTCCCTCTCCACACACTGGGAAGGGAAAGAGTTCTCCCTGCTGCACAATTATAGAATGAGAAGGATTACAGAATCCTAGAATTTTAGAACTGGAAGGGATACCAGGCAACCCCTACATGATGCTCTGAATTCTCTCTGCAGTGTTGCTAACAAGTGGTCACCCAGCCTCCCCTTGAATACCTCCAATGACTAGAAGTTTAGTCCTTCTGGAGGCAAATTCATTCCATCTTGGGAGAAGTCTCATTGTTGGGAAGTTCTGGTCCTTTGGGATTTCAGTCTTCTATGGGACAGTTCTCTGAATATGTGTAGGCAAAAATCATGTCCTCCCTTAGCTTTCTCTTTTCCAGGTGAAACATTCCTATCTAATCTCTCTACGACATGGCCCACAATTCTTGGTAATTTGATTGAGACAGACTCCATATTCTCAATGTCAATGTCATTCTTAAAATATAGCACCCATACTAATAGCACACATTTCTATGACGCTTAGGAGTTTACAGACAACTGTACTTACAACAACCCCAGTAACATTATTCCTATTTTGCAAAAGAAGAAATTGAGGCCCAAGGCTGTCAGGTGATTTGCTCAGCTTGTAAGTAAAATGGGAAGGCTGGTCTCCTTGAATTGATGCCAAAACTCTAAATCCATTATCGTAAGTGTCAGGACTATGACTTATTTCCAGTTTATCCTCTATGAATATATCTTATTTGTATATAGTTGTTGGCATGTTGTCTGCTCTCCCTCCCCCTCCCCCATTATATTGCCTTGAAAGTGAGGACTAGTTAGTTTTGGGGGTGGGGAAGGGATTGGTGTTTTGTTTTATTTTTTGCCTTTCTTTTTAACCCCAGTGCTTAGAACAGATCCCTGAGCACAACTGGTGCTTAATAAATGCTTATGGACTTGACTTCACTGGACCCAATGTCTCCTGACTCCAGATCTAGCTCTCTCCCCATGACACCATGTTACCTCGACAATCGCTATCCCAGGGATATTCATGTCTATAACTGTGGAATGAAAACCTTTGTAGCATTAAAAGGAGGTAGTGTGGGGCACTGTAGTGGAAAACATTAACTTTAAAAGACCTGAGTTTGAGTCCCAGACTCTATTAACTCGGGCCATGAGCATAGGCAAGTGACAACATAACATATCTGAGTCAAAGTTTCTTCTGAGGTTCCATCAATTAACAGATATTAAATGAAGGGTTTTGTAATGACCAGCTTGGCTTCTTGTCCCTTGATCCTCCCAGGTTTGTGTGTGTATGTGTGTGTGAGCTATCACCTAGTTCAACAACCTTCATTTTACAAAGGAAGAAACTGAATCTGAGAAAGGGAAAAGAGGTTTTCCAAGTCCCCTAGCAAGTCAGTGGCAGGAACTTGAACCTAAGACTCCACAAAGTGCCACTTTGCCCTGCCCACCAACTTCTCTTCCGGCAAAAATCAAGTCCCCACCTAGGGAGCCACCATGAGTTTTGGGGGATTATGGAGAACATTGAACATTAAATTTGGATTATGCAAATATTTGTTAAATGCCTATTATTGGCAGGAGGACACTATCCTTGATACTGGAGACATTAAAATGAAAAACAACAGTTTATGCCTTCTAAGGAGTTTTCATTCGGAATCCAGTGAGTTCACACGTTAGGAAACTACAATGTGTGATATAGGAAAAGTGAGATCCAAGAAGAGTGTTCTAAAAAAAAAATTTGAGGAAGGAGAGAAAATTTGAAGGGAAAAGCATGAATAAGAGAAAGGCACATAGGGTCAAATCCCAATCTGCATCTGGTTTAAAAAAATTATTCAGTCTAAGGTTGGCATCAGTACTCATCAGGGAACCATGTTAATAATTTTAGTCTTTTGTCTGGGTTTAGTCTGGACTCTCAATTCAGAATGGGCCAGGTTTTCAGAGCTAAGTCTGGAACCAGGGTCAGGATTCAGTTGGAGGACAAGGCTCAGCCTGTATCTGGTATAGGCTTCCTGTGAAGTTAGAGTTCAGTTTGTTGATGAGGTCAGGGTTCAAGACTGAGATCAAGGGTCAGGGTTGCTGTTTAGGTTAGAGTCAAAATCAGGTTTCAGTCTGTAGATTGGGGAAGGAATCAATTTGGCATCAGGGGTCTATATACTATCTCCTAGAATTGAAGGGAATGAGTACAAACCAGTTTTCCATGGGCTTTGGTTTTCATTTTTAAAAATTCTGCTGGGGGTAGGGCCCATAGGCAGGACTCAAGAACAGAAATGAGGCTCACTACTCAACAACAAAACAAAAAAACCCAATAAACTCAACCCTCCATGGAGGCAGGTGCTGTTTGTTCTCTAAGAAATGATGATGGGAACATTCAGGTAATGTCGATGAAATGTCATCCAGCAGAGATCAGAGGAAGAAGAAAAGAGTGATCATTGCTGATAACTCCCTGATGTACCACAGACAGTTAACCTTTGACCTGATAAAAGTAAAGAGTTCTGCTGAATTCCCAAGGCACGTACATATCCAGGATGGGACAGAGAAAGGTGCAATACTTGCCAAATGATACCACAATTATTTACTCCAGTGGATTATCACAGACAAAAGCAACATTGCTCTTGTAGAGGAGGCAGATTGTGAGTTTGGAGAAAACATCTCATCCTGAAAAAATAAAATAATAGAGTAAATAGTGTAAATAGAGACCTTCAGGTTGGCAAGAACAGGATGAGCCTTGCTGATTTCTATCTTAAAGGAGATCTCCACTATCTAAGAGATCTCTTGCCCCACCAGGGTATTCTGATGAAATTAACTACAGAGAAAAAATTCCCCACTGGAACAAATCTGACCTTTGGCAACTCCTGAGACCCCAAGTTTAGCACATTCTCCTCAAAATCACCTGACATCTCTTCCTTATTACTCACCCTACCAAATAAGGAAAGTGACTGAGTAGTCTCACCTGATACAGGGTTCCTTTTGCTGACTTTCATGTCACCCCAAGGCTGTGTAAAACCATATGTAGATATAAATATAGAGATAGAGATAGATATAGATACAGATACAGGTGTATATGTATCTCGTTTTGTTCAGCACATTGTTATCCCCCTGGCAACTTCCCATTAACTGATGATTAATGAAACTTTTTTATTTTCTAGCCTTCAGACTTATCATTGTTGCTGTTGTTCAGTCACTTTAGTCATGTCCTACTCTTTGTGACCCCATTTGGGGTTTTCTTAGCAAAGATACTGGAATGGTTTTGCTATTTCCTCCTTCATCTTATCTTACAGATGAGGAAACTGAAGCAAATAGGGTTAAGTGACTTACACAGGATCACACAGCTAGTAAGTGTCTGAGGCCAGATTTGAACTTGGGTCTTGAGTTTGAAGTTTGAGCTTAACTTTGAACTTAACTCCAGGCCTGGCCCACTATCCTCTTTAACACCTAGCTACCCCAGACTTATTGGTCACCAGTCAATAAGAACCAAAGTAGGAGGAATTGCTCTCTGGGAAGATCTTAGGACCTCTGGGTTGAGAAATTCCCTAACACTGTATAAAATCTTCCTTTGACAGTTTGATAAAGCACTGAATAAATAAACTAGTTTAGATAGTATTATCATTTTTATTGAGTCAATCTATCCATGATCAATTAATGTTTCTCCAATTATTTAGGTCTGTCTTTATTTCCAAGTGTATTATAACTGGATTAATATTTTCCTGGGTGCATCTTACAAGTTATATCACAAAATATCTCATAGCTTCTATAGTTATTTTGAATTGAGTTTCTCTTTATAGCTCTTCCTGCTAGGCTTTGTTAGTAACACAAGAATGCTGACCATTTATGTTGATTTATTTTCTATCCTGCAACTTAGCTGAATTTGTTAATCATTTCAATTATCTTGGGTTGACTCTTTAGGGTTTTCTAAGTAAATCTTCAAGATTCTAAGTATCAACTGCAAGACAGTGATCTCTTAATTGCCAAATCTGGTCTTTTTTTTCCCCTCATCTTTCTCTACCTTTGTCCTGCATTTGACACTATTGACCATCCTCTTCTCTTGGATACACTCACTCTCCAGATTTTTGTGACACCGGTCTCTCTCGTTTCTCCCTCACTTACCTAACTGTTCCTTCTCAGTCTTCCTAACTAGTTCATTGCCCAGATTCATGCTTCCTAAATGTGAGTGTTTCCTAAGGTTCTGATTTAGGCCCCCTACTCTTCTCTTTCTACACTAAGAGATCTCTGTGACTTTAGCAGTTCCTGCTAGTTTAATTATAACTTCTATGAGGACTCCCAAATCTAGCCCTAGCTCTCCCTTGAACTTTAGTTCTGCATTACCAATTGCTATTAGACATTTCAAAACAGATGTGCTATCTCAAACTCAACATGTCCAAACATCTTTCCCAACTCTCTTCTAAACTTCGTTAATTTAAATTAGAGAGCATTATAAAATGCAAAATGGATAATTTTGATTACATTAAATTAAAAAGCTTCTGTACAAACAAAACCAATGTAACCAGGATTAGGAGGAAAGTGGAGAATTGGGAAAGAATTTTTACAACCTATGTCTCTGATAAAGGACTCATTATTAAAATATACAGAGAATTGAGTCAAATCTATAAGAATACAAGTCATTCCCCAATTGCTAAATGGTCAAAGGATATGAACAGGCAGTTTTCAGAGGAAGAAATTAAAGATATCTATAAGCACATGAAAAAATGCTCTAAATCACTATTGATTAGAGAAATGCAAATCAAAACAACTCTGAGATAACACATCTCACCAGTCAGATTGGCTAAGATAACAAAATAGGAAAATGACAAATGCTGGAGAAGATGTGGACAAATTGAAATACTAATGCATTGCTGGTGGAGTTGTGAACTGATCCAACCATTCTGGAGAGCAATCTGGAATTATGCCCAAATGGCTATAAATAATTTTATACCCTTTGACCCAGCAATACCACTTCTAGGGTTGTATCCCAAAGGGATCATAGAAGTGGGAAGAAGACCCGTATGTACAAAAATATTTATAGCAGCTCTTTTTGTGGTGGCAAAGAATTGGAAATTAAGGGAGTGCCCATCAATTGAAGAATGGCAGAACAAGTTGTGGTATATGAATGGAATGGAATACTATTGTGAAATGAGGAGCAGATGGACTTCATATTTACCTGGAGAGGCTTATACGAACTGATGCTGAGTGAGAAGAGTAGAGCCAGGAGAAATTTGTACACAATTACAGACACAATGAATGTGTGACGACCTACTTTGATAGACTGGATTCTTCTCAACAATTCAGGGTTATAAGTCAACCCCAAAAGTCTCATGATGGAGAGAGATGTCTACATCCCGAGAAAGAACTGAGCTTGAATGCAGATTGAAGCAAACTACCTGCTCTTTTTCTTTTTCTTGTTTGGTTTTGTTTCCTCTTTCCCATTGTTCATTCCATCTGATACAATCCTTCTTTATAACCTGACTAATGACTAATGTGAAAGTATTTGCAGATTTCTATACTTGATTGTATGCTGCCATGGGGGTGGGGGGTGGGGAAGGAGGGAGAGAAAATTTGAAACTCAAGGAATTGTGGAACTGAATCCTGTAAACTAAAAGTAAACAAATTAATAAAGACCCAAAAAAATTTTTAAATGCACAAAAAAATAAAATAAACTTCCTTAATTCAGTCAAAGGCACAGCCATCCTTCTAGACTCTCAGATTTGTAATCTCAGCATCATCCTCAATTCCTCACACGCTCACCCCACATAGCCAACCAGTTGCCAAATCCTGCCGCTTCTGTGTTCGCAACCTATCTCACATTTGACCCTTCTTTCTCCTTACACAGATATCACCTCAATGTATTCCTTCATCATTTCTTGCCTGAATTATAGCAATGACCCCCAAATAGGTCTCACTGCCTCAAATCTCTCTCCCACCCTATGACATCCTTTATGCTGCAGTCAAAGGAATTTTCTCTAAGTGTATATCTAATCTTGTCACTCCTTTAATCAATCAACTCAACACAAATTCCTCTGTTTAACTTGGCCTCAAACTATCTTTCTACCTTCATTAAACAATACTCCCCCTCACTGCATGATCCAACCAAACAACCCTCCCTCACTTGAGTCCAATTCACTTGCAAGTCATGACATAACCTTCCTAATGTCATGGTCCTCTTAGAGAGCAAAGTACAAACCACAACAGCAGCAACAATGGTCCCTTAGTTGCCAAATCCAATGACCTCTTCTCAATCCTCATTCTCCTTGACCTCCCTGCAGATTTTGATGCTATTGATCAATCTCTCCTCCTTGATCCTTTTTTCTCTCTAGGTTTTCAAGATACCACTCCCTCTGGTATTCTCCCTATCTCCTTCTGTCTCCTTTGCAGGCTCCTCCTCCAGATCAAGCCCTCTAATCATAGGTGTCCCTCAGGGTTTTGTCCTGGGTACTCTTCTCCTTCTTTACTATTTCACTTGGTGATCTCATCAGTTCCCATGGATTTAAATACCATCTCTATGGTGATGATTGATTCTCAGATCTCCCTATCCTGCCTCAGTCTCTCTGCTGACCTACAATTTCACAACCCCATCTGCCTTTCAGACATCTTAAAGTGGATATCTGATAGATATCTTAAGCTCAATATGTCCAAAACAGAACTCACTATCTTCCTCCTTAAACCCTCCCCCATCCCACATTTCCTATTACCAAAGAGGGCAACACCATCCTCCCAGTCCCTCAGGCTTGCACCATCCATATCGAAGTTGTTATCAAGGCCTGCCAATTTCACCTGTGCAACATCTCTTGAAAATGCCCCCTTCTCTCCTTTGACACTACCATCACTCTAATGCAGGTCCTCATTACCTCCTGCTTTAATTACTGAGATAGCCAGCTAGTGTTAGCCTGCCTCAAGTCTTTCCCCACTCCAATCCACTTTCCATTTAGTCCCCAAAGCTATTTTCCTGAAACACAGGTCCAACCATGTCAACTCTCTACTCAACAAATTCCCGTAGCTCCTATTGCCTCCAGGAGCAAATACAAAATGCTCTGGCATCCAAAGACTTTTATAACCTGGCCCCCTCCTAGCTTTCCAGTCTTTTTACACCATAGCCCCCAACACATACTCTTCGGTCCAGTGACATCGGCCACCTGTCTGTTCCACAGCCAAGAGTAATGGGAATGTAAATTTAAAGATCTTCCCTGCCCCTAGGCTAAAGTGCACCTGGAGACTGGGGTGGGAGGTTTGTTTTTCAGTAGATACTTTTTGATTGGCCAGTGGTTCCAAAAGGTTGTTACATTCTCTGAGCCAGGAGAAGGCTATATAAGCCCTGATGTGTAGCTTTGTTTTGGGGCTCACTTTGAGAAATGTTCTGTGATTTGATCAGATGAAACTCTGGGAAGCCGTTGTCCAGGGCCCCCTGGCTTTGAAACCCAGATGTTGATTTGGTATGGATGTAATGGTTGGACAGTTTGGAAAACTGTCTACTTGATCTGTTTCTCTGTCTTGATAATTCTGTCTGTATATTCTGAAGTTCGGGGTGCTGACCTTTTTCCCCTGAACTAGGTAAATGATACATATTTGACTGATTAAAGTAAGCTTGTTAACCCATTTTGAGTTGCTTTCCTTTAACAAAGCAGATCCAAGAACCTGTGGTGGCAGCAACCTTGGGGATGCTGGGGTGCTTGCTGCTACACCAAGTCACTCCACCTCTTAGCTCTGGGCATTTTCTCTGCCTGTCTCTGATGCCTGGAACACTCTTCCTCCTCTTCTCTGACTACTGACCTCCCTGGCTTTCTTTATGTCCCAACTAAAATCCCACCTGCTACAGGAAACCTCCTCTAAAACCTCTTAATTCCAGCACTTTCTCTCTTTAAATTATTTCCTATTTATCATGTATATAGCTTGCTTTGCATATATTTGTTTGCATGTTACTCCCCCCCCCCATTAGACTGTAAGCTCCTTGAGGGCAGAGACTATCCTTTGCCTCTTTTTTGTATCCCCTACACCTAGCACAGTGTGTGGCACCTAGTCTGCACTTAATAAAATCTTGACTCCCCCAATAATAACTTAAGCTCTATTCATTTTATTTTTTGTATTTGTATCTCTGTATTTTTTTTAATTATACTGTTTTATTGGTGTAAAAAATTACACAATTGTTAGTTCTGATTCTGCCAGGATGCAACCATGCAGTTTAAAATCTATGATCACACAGCTGGAATAAGCCATTAAATGGATTATCTATCATTAGTCAGCAATTAAAGCAAATTTACATTATATCAAATCATACAATATACAACAATCCTAATACAGTACATCAATCTGAATAGTAGGATACACTCATGAAACTCTGTTAATGGTATAAAGCTTGTCTATGTGACCAAAGAATAAGGCTAGTGACAAGAGGACAGACAGTAACCCAGAAATCCTAAGTACTCTTTGTTGGAATTAAAGTCCATAGAGGTATTGATGCACAATATTTATATTTGTATTTGTATTCTTTGTATTTGTATTTATAAATATCTCCTAGGACAATGCTTGACAAATAATAGGTGCTTAATAGTTATTGATTGATTACTTCCAATCAAAGGCAAGGGTTTCAGATAAAAAAAAGTGGATTTGAGAAATAAATAGCTACCGAATGAGTCAATCAACCAATGAATAAGCATAATCTTCTTTGTGCCAGCACTGTATGAGGTGCCTGGGAACTCAGGCCCCACTCTCAAGGAAATTACAAGATGGTACCTGGGAATAGTATCTGGATAGCTAAACTATGGCTTAAAATACATGAATAACAGGTTCCTGGCTCAGAACGGAATGTACTTAACAAAGACAGATAAGAATAAATTTTTGTGAAGTCTAGCATATCTCAACCAAAAGACCTCACCTTGAAAAAGAAGAGAAACAGAGGAAGCTGCCACCATATACAGGGTGACCCAAAAGTCTTAGTGTAGTTTTAAACTGCTAAAACTATTAAAGTTTAAGATGCATTAAGACTTTGAGGTCACCCTGTCTAACCACCAACTTAGATACCACTGAAAGCAAGAATTTAAGAAGATTAGTAGTAGAAAGATCTAGTAGTACACAGGGCTCAAAATTCAAGAAAGGGGCCACTACAGAATCTACAGCCTTAGTCATCTGTACATTAACATTCAAGGGGCAGATGAAAAGTAAGGTGAACTAGAGCTCCTGATGCAAGGAGGCAAAGTTGACCTATGAAGTACCACTGAGACTTGGTGGGGTGGCAGGCATGATTGGAACATGGCTCTGTAAGGATATATACAAAAGTGTGGATGCTGTCTTCTTCAGTCCTGTCTGATTCTCCGTGACCCCATTTGGGGTTTTCTTGGCAAAGAGTGGCTTGCCATTTCCTTCTCCAGCTCATTTCATAGATGAGGAAACAGAGGCAAACAGGGTTAAGTGACTCACCCAGGGTCACATAGCTAGTAAGTGTCTTAAGTCACATTTGAACTCAGGTCTTCCTGACTCCAGTCTGGCTATTTATCTGCTGCCGCACATAACTGCCCTATACAAAAGTAATATTATGTAAAAGTGGCAGGGACCTGGTGAGAGGAGAGTAGGAAACAAAACTAGAGATATTGTAGAGGTAGAATCACCAAGACTTAGAAACTGATAGATATATGGGATGAGGGATAATGAAGAGATGACACTGAGATTGTGACTTTAATAGCTGGAAAGATGGTGCTGCCTTCAACAGAAATAGGTGTAATGGAGCTTTAGCTACACGTTCTCACAGGAGCCATGTGGCCAGGCTGGAGGGAAGGACAGTAGCTCCCTCCCTTACTCCTCCATGGAGAGGTTTGAATAGTTTTGATGAGATCTGTAGATGGGAAGAGAAAGAGAAACTACGGGCAAGGTCATTCCTTTAGAAAGGTCCACTGAGAGGCGGAGCCAAGATGTCGGAGTAGAAGCACAACCTTCCCGCCGGCTCTGGCCTCCACCCTCCCCAATCCATGTAAAAAGGGGACTCTAAACAAACTTTGGAGCTGCAGAACCCACAAAATGACACAGAGAAGCTAACCTCCCGCTGAGGACAGCCCGCAGGCCAGCAGGAATTGGCCAGCACAGCGCTCTGGGAGCCGAGCCCAGCACCACGGAGGCTTTAGCCCCAGGGCGGGCCTGACCAGCTGCTTGCCAGAGGGACTCCAGATCAGCAGCAGCTGTGGCCGTTTCCAGATTTATCAATACATAGATGCAAAGGACAAAGTGAGAGGTCAGTACAGCCTGGACTTTGGGACCCAGTAAGTGGGAGTGTGTGGCTTTTACCCCCCGGGGCGAGAAACCGCTGAGATGCCAGCACAGCCTGCCAGGACCACGTGACAGCTTCAGCTCCTGGCCTGCAGAGTGTAGGGGGACCAAGCACCAGTCTGAGGGGTAATCGCTCTTGCTTTAACCTGCTTGGATCTGGATTGCAGTCTAGGGTGGAGGTCCTGGGGTGTGTGTCCAGCTTGCCAGAGCGTGTGGAGACCTCAGAGAGGGCACCCATCTAATACCTCCGGCAGCTGAGAAAACCCCAGCGTTTGGGACAAAAACTCCCCTGTCTGGTGGCAGAGTCCTACTGTGGCAAAAAGCCCAAAAGTCAAATCATTGAGTGGCAAAATGAGCAGGCAAAGGAAACAAAGCAGACAGAAGATTCCAACATTACACTCCTATTTTGGGGATAAGAAGGAGCAAGCCATGGAACAGGAGGAAAACAGTGAAGTCAGAACTCCTGCACCAAAAGCTTCAAAGGAAAATAAGAGCTGGTTATAGGCCATAGAGGACCTTAAGAAGCATATAAGAGAAGTGGAGGAAAAATTGGGAAGAGAAATGACAACAATGCAAGAAAATTATGAAATGAGAATCAACAGCCTGACTGAAGAAAATAATACCTTAAAAAACAGACTGACTCAAATGGCAAAGGAGGCTCAAAAAGGCAATGAGGAGAAGAATGCCTTAAAAAGTTGAATTTGCCAGATGGAAAAAGAATCTCAAAAGCTCACTGAGGAAAATCATTGCTTCAGAATTAGATTGGAGCAAATGGAAGCTAATGACTTTATGAGAAATCAAGATGCTGTTAAACAGATCCAAACAAATGAAAGTATAGAAGGAAATGTGAAATATTCCATGGGAAAAACCACTGACCTGGAAACACAGATCCAGGAGAGATAATTTTAAAATTATTGGACTACCTGAAAGCCATGACCAAAGTAAGAACCTAGAAAGCATCCTCCAGGAAGTCCTCAAAGAAAACTGCCCTGATGTTTTAGAACGAGAGGGCAAAATAGAGGTTGAAAGAATCCACCGATCACCTCCTGAAAAAGATCCCAAAAAGAAAACTCCTAGGAATATTATAGCCAGGTTCCGGAATTCCCAGATTAAGGAGAGAATGTTACAAGCAGCCAGGAAGAAACAATTTGAATATTGTGGAAACACAATCAGGATAACCCAGGATCTGGCAGCTTCTACACTGAGGGATCGAAGGGCTTGGAATGTGATATTCCGGAGGTCAAGGGAGCTGGGATTAAAACCAAGAGTCACCTACCCAGCAAAACTGAGTATCATGTTTCAGGGGAAAATATGGTCATTCAGTGGAATACAGGACTTTCAAGCATTCTTGCTGAAAAAACCAGAGTTGAATAGAAAATTTGACATTCAGATACAAGAAGCAAGAGAAGCATGAGAAGGTAAACAGGGAAAAGAAATCATAAGGAACTTATCAAAGTTGAACCATTAACATTCCTACATGGAAAAACAATAATTGTAACTTATGAAACTTTTCTCAGTAGTTGAAGGGATTAGAAATATATATATATATATATATATATATATATATATATATATATGTCTTTATATGAGGGTATGCGGGCATATGAATACATATGTGAATGTGTGTATATACGTTTACAGGTATACATAGATAGAGGGCACGGGACCAATTTAACAGGAAGGGATGATACCTAAAAGGCGAAATTAAGAGGTGAGAGGAATATAATGAGAGGAGATGGGGAGAAACAGATTGGGGCAAACTATCTCATACAGAAGAGGCAAGGGAAAATGGTTACAATGGAGGGGAAGAATAGGAAGGTAAAAGGGAATGGGTCAACCTTATTCCTATTGAATCTGGCTTGAGGAGGGAGGGAAGTACACACTAAATAGGGGATCTCACCCTCCAGGAGAATGGGGGGGAAGGGGATGAGAGGGGGGATAATAGAAGGGAGGGCAGGCTGGGGGAGAGGGAGGTTGGAAGCACCCACTTTTGAAAAGGGACAGGATCAAAGTAGAGAATAGAACAAGTGGGAGGTGGGATAGGAGGGAGGGAAATATAGTCAGTCTTTTACAATATATCTACTATGTTATTGTTTTGCATTAGCCGCACATGTACAACCTATACTGAACTGCTTGTCTCCCCAGTGGGGGTGGGTAGCAGGGGCGGGGGGAACGGAATGAATCTGGAATTGAAAGTTTTAAAATCAAATATTCAAATATAAAAAAAAAAGAAAGGTCCACTGAGCCAGTGGCTCCTCTTACACAGTGACCCATATGTCAAAGTGCCAAGCTCTTTTAGTATTGAATCACACACACTCCAGAGGTCCCTGGAGGGCTCAGAAGGTTCCACAAGGAGCTCTGTAACATGTTTCATGGAATTACCCCTACTGACCCCATAGTATGTGCAGATTGCAATTCCTCCATACCTGTACTACTTTGTCCCATCCAAAATAAAAAAGTGGAGGGGCCGCCACAGGTTGCTGCCAGAAGCAAAGAGCTTATGCTCTTAGGGTCACCTAATGAAGCCATAAGGGGATCTGAGTGGTGGAGAGGAAGAGAGACTTTTCTCAAATTTTTTTTTTTAGCAAAGTTGCAATTAGGTTTTAGCCCCGAGAGGCCAACACCTGGTGCAGAAGCCAGAGGTTGAAAGCTTGCATAGGGTGGGAAATGATAATATGGAGAATCATTGGAGGATAAGGATAAGATGAGCCCCCAAATTGGGTCTCTCATACAGGGTAAGATGTGACCAATTGATTGATTGCATACCCCATTACAGTTATGCCACAGGCCACTAATTGTCCATTTGGAGACCACTGAGATAGACCACCAAAAAGAAGTCGATGAAGAGTTCAGAAAATAGATCACAAGCCTAACATAGAGGTATGATACACTGTGTGTGGAGGAGAGGGTCAGTTGTCCAGGCAACTTTTGGATCTCTGTCTCTGTTAAAAGCAAGGTAGTCAAAAATTTTTTTGACTTGGCTTTATCCTTTTTCCTTGGCTTTTATCCTTTGTAAAAAGGTTGAGGAATCTACAAGGCAATTGATTCTCACTGATAAAGTGATCTGGCTGCTGGGATGTAAATGATGGGAAACTAGAATGTGAATGATGGGAATGTGACTATATGCTTCTTAGAAAGTATGACATGGAAGGAGGAGAGAGCAGGATATAGTCCTTGTACCTTAAACTGTGGCCAAGTCGATTTTAAAAGACACAGAGAAGGCACAAATAGGATCCCAAGGACTAAATTTCTAGAAGGGAAGTCAGGCCAGAAGGAATACAAAGCCTTCTAGAACAGTAGCTATTGTTCATTCATTTTTTCAGTTATATCTGACTCTTTCATGACCCCATTTGGGGATTTCTTGGCAGAGGTACTGGAGTTGTTTGCTATTCACTTTGTCAGCTCATTTTACAGATGAGAAACCTGAGGCAAGCTGGGTTAAGTGACTTGCCCAGGGTCATACAGCTAATAAGTGTCTGAGGCCAGATTTGGACCCAGGAAGATGAGTCTTCCTGACTCAAAGCCCTGCACCCTATCTATGGCACCACCTTGCTGCCCCTCTAGAACTCTAACCCTCTAAATGTTTGTTAATTGATGGATTGAAAAAAATTCTGAAGACAAAAAGAGAAAGAAATTCCAAAGACATGGAAAAAGGGACTTAGCTAAACAGATCAACATCTCTTACACTTGGACATTAACCATTTTTTTAAAGACATGCACAAAAGATGGAAGCAAAGGAAGATAATCATAGATGGATACAAAAGCGAGGCCCTGCTCTCTATGAATAATAAAGCTGAGACTTAGCTGAAGCTGGTCAAGAAAGCTAAGGACAACAGAAGTCTGTTGAGTTATATTGGGAAAGAGAGGAGGATCAAAGAAGGAGAGGACCCCTAATCAGGGTGATGGCAACTGATAATGAAGAAAGGACAACTTTCCCTTTGGGAGGAGATTTATCTTTGAACTGGAAAGGACAGAACAAAATGGTTAAGAAGTAATGCCCAAGATAGGTAAGGAGATAGGAAGAGAGGAGAATACCAAACTGACTTTGATCAGTTCAGCTCACCAGGTTCACATGAGCTACAAGTGGGGTTACTGAGAACTGGCAAATGTGATTGCTGAGCCCCTTGTAGGACCCTCTGAAAGATCTTGAAGAGGAGAAATGTTGCAGGAGAGAAGAAGGGAAGGGAAGAGAACAAACATTTGCCAAGTGCCTATTGTGTGTTGGGCACTGCGCTAAGTGATTTACAAATATTTTGTCTGATACTCAAAATAATCATGGGAAGTAAGGCACTATTATGATCCCCATTTTACAGATGAGGAAACTGAGGCAAGTGGTGATTAAGTGACTTGATTAGGGTGTCAAGGTGGAACAGCTGGCAAGTGTCTGAAGCTATATTTGAACTCAGGTCTTCCTGACTCCAGGCCCAGCTCCCTAGCCGCTCCTAGAAATGCCTCAAAAAGGCAAACGTTTCCCCTACTTTCAAAAAAGAGACAATGGGATCACAGGATCATAGGTCTGGAACTGCAAGGAACTTTAAAAGCCTCCTAATAAATATGCAGATTTTTTAAAAGGGAAGAGAATGAAATCTGAAAACTACAAGCAAGGGATATTTCCCTCAACTCCTGGCAAAATTCTAGATGCATTATTAAAAGGTTGGCCAGCAAACATCTAGAAAAGGAAACAGTGATCACAGAGAGTCAGCATGGCTTCAGCAATACTAGATCATGCCAGACTAATCTAATTTCCTTTTATGACAGTGTTGGTTACTAACCTAAGAGATCTTAGCAGCGCTACTAATCTAGTTGACTGAGATTTTAATAAGGTATTTGATGATGTCTTTCATTCTCTTTTGGTGAGCAAGATATGGGCTAGCCAAGAGTATAGTTAGGCAGATTCAGAACTGTCTGGACCCAAAAAATAGTCATTAATGGTTCAATGTCAGCATAGCAGGTCTCTAGTGGAGTGCCTCAGGGATCTGTGCTAGGCCTTAAACTGTTTCACAATTTTTTTCAATGACTTAAAAAAAGCATAAATGGCATGCCCATTAAATTTACAGATGACACAAAACAGGAAAGGGAGAATTAAGATGTTTAGCCATAGTCAGGATCTCAAAAGATTCTTTATCTTAACAAATGCTCTTTGAATGCAAATTAATGGAATGTTGACAGCCTAGAATATAGGACCAATCTAATGAGATTAAATTTAATTTACAATGTACAATGAATTTAATTTATAAATGTAAAATCTTGTGCTTAAGTCAAAAAAGAAGACCAAGATGGAAGAAATAGCAGTAAATAGGTCTGTGTCTGAAAAACATCTTGGTGTTTTCATGAATTGCAAGCTTGATATAAGTTGATTGTGATATAGCAGCTAATGCAATCTCAGGCTGATTTAAGAGAGGCATCCTACCTAGGACTAAGGAAATGATGGTTTTTCTGTACTCTACTCTGTCCAGACCACATCTGGAATAAAGTGTTTGGTTCTGGATGCCATATTTTAGGAAGTACTTCGAAAAACGAGAGAGTCTAAAGTAGGGCTTTCAGGATCATGAAGGGTCTCCAGAGCAATACATCCCAAAATATATAAATATATACATATATATATATATATATATATATATATATATATATATAAAATTTGGGGTCCTGCTTCCCTTTTAATGAATGATGATCAGAAATTTTTGTTTTTTGTTTGGTGAGGCAATCAGGGGTTAAGTGACTTGCCCAGGGTCACACAGCTAGTAAGTGTCCAGTATCTGAGACTGGATTTGAATTTAGGTCCTTCTGACTTCAGGGCCAGTGCTCTATTCACTATGCCACCTAACTGTCCCAAGAAGTTTAACCTGAATTTAAAAACTACATCCCACAAACTAATAACATTTAAGGGAGCAGATGGATATGTCTAGCTTGGTGTTCCTTTTCTCTCAGGAGAGCAGAGTGGTCAAGCTTTTGGCCCCAACCTCCATCTTTCCCTAGTGACAGGAATTAAAACCTCCTTTGGAGAAGGGTGTAGGGAGAAGGGGCTGGAGATGTCTGTTCTGCCTTCCTTCAAGCCACACAATGATATTCCTGTGATACATGTGAGGGGTCAACCTCACTACATATGTAAGGGTAGACTGAATGAACTGAGGGTGTTTAGTCAGGAGAAGAGAAGGCTTAGGGGGTGATAACTGTAGTGTAAGAGAGGTCTTCAAGTCATTCTGTTTAGTTCATTGGTTGAACTAGGAACAATGTTTGGAAGCTGCCAAGAGTCATATTTAGACTTGATGTAGGGAACAATTTCCTAACAATTAGCATTATCCCAAAGTAGCTTGGACTTCCCAAACAGAGACAGCCATGTGGTAAAGTGCTGGGAGTGTTGGCCTGCGATCAAGAAGACTTGAGTTCAAAGCTAGCCTCAGACACTCTTACCTATGTGACCCTGGGCAAATCATCTAACTTCTATTTCCCTTAGTTTCCTCAAATGTAAAAAACACACCTCCCTGAGGATTAAATGAGATTATAGTTATAAGCCTTGCACAGGTGTAGGCACTCAATAAATGCTTCTTTCTTTTCTTGCCTGGAGAGGTAGAAGGTTCCCCTTTGCTAAAAGTCCACCAATGAAGACTGGCTGGTCACTTCAGGGATATTAAAGAATCAAAGAGGACAGGAATCCAAGAGGATTCTTGTTCAGATCCAGTTTTTCCTAGATGGTCTCTGAAGTGCTATCTAACTCCGAAAGCCTTTCTCTGACTCTCTCAAGGCTGTGTGTGCTAGCAGGAGGGTCAATATTTTTTATCTGGAGCGAGATGTGGGGAGGAGAGGCTGGAGTTCCTCACATCATCCCTTAAAGTTGAATGCTTACTCTGCCATCAGGCTGAATTTCTTTCCTTTGTACCACCTCCCCCACCACCCAGGATGTGTCTGAGTGGCCAAGAGCCCAAGATGTGCAGCTACAAACGAGATGTGCAATGCCACTAATACCCACGAGAGGGCGGAAGGCTCCCTTTTAGTTTTCTCCTTCAGTCTCTGGGAAAAGGGAGAGAGCTGAGCCTAAATCGAGGACCAGGATCTACCTGTTCTTCTCTTCCTAATCCACCTCCACTCCTACCCCTACCCCCTTGGCATTCTGGTTCCCAGCATGATGACTCCAGGGCCCAGAATATCACTGCACAGACTCCCTCACCTCCAACATAAATGTTTGTTGAATGAAAGAATAAATGCCTATTGCTAGTGGCTCAGTGAAATGCTCACCCAGCCTTCACCCTTCTCACTCAGTCCTGGTTCTTCCTCCTCCAGGATGTCTTCCATGATCTTTTTCACATCTCTGATCTCCACAACACTCAGTATATTGATTAATACTTAATTATCTTCTAATAGGATGATATGGTCATATGCTTAAAGCTGGAAGGTACCTTAAAGCCATCAGTTCAACTCCCCCATTTTACAGATGGAGAAACTGAGCCTAGAAGAGGTCAAATGCCCTGCCCAATCAGCCCAGGACCAAAGACCCTCCACAGCTCCTACTCTCAATCTTTTTTTTTTCTTTTTGGAGTTGGGAGGGTTGGGCAATTGGGGTTAAGTGACTTGCCCAAGGTCACACAGCTAGTACGTGTTAAGTGTCTGAGGGTGGATTTGAACTCAGGCCCTCCTGACTCCAGGGCTGGTGCTCTATTCACTGCACCTAGCTTCCCCCCCTTTTCTCAATCTTGAGGAAATAATCTACTGATCAATAGAATAAATCCTACAGGCCAGCTGACCTGAGAGAGTACCTTAAATATGCTTTGACCAGCCACGTGCAGGGAGGGGAAGGCAATAACTATTTATTAAGTGTAGACTATGTGCCAGTAACTGTGCCAAGTGCTTACCTGGAAAGTAAGTACTGTTATTTTACAGTTGAAGAAACAGGGCGAGTTAATGTGTCTGAAACTGGATTTGAACTCAAGTTTTGGACTCTGGATTTGAACTCCAGGCCCAGCTGTCTATCCATCCACTCCTGCTTTGAATACCTCACAGGACCAGGGACTCACAAGATCTGGTCTGCCATGCTCAAAAGCACTCCACGTACTCATGACTTATAATCAAATCATTGCTATCATTCCTATTAGAGTGGTGTGTCAATCTATTGCCCAATAGCTTTACTCCAAATCATAGGCTGCCTAGCAAAAACTCCCTTCCCTGGCTACCATTCTCCTACTACCTCATTTCTTTCCATTCCAATACCATTCTTTCTGTTTCCCCAGCCCACTCTATCCTACCCTACTGTAATAGTAATGTAATTTGAAGATTCCTTTGTATTGGCAAGCTAACAGGTACTTAGCACTTAGTTTCAAATTAATTATATCAAGCCTCTGTTAAGAAACAGAAGGTATGAACCCCTGTTGCTGATGTAACGGGAAGGGGCTGAACAGGGAGGAGCTAATACCTCATATAAGGAAAAGCCCTGGCTGGGAGAGTCAGAACTTCTTGGGGCAAGCATCATGGAGGCAGAGCAGCTTCTTCTGGGGAGGGAGGGAGGAAGGGAGGGAGAGAGAGAGAGAGAGAGAGAGAGAGAGAGAGAGAGAGAGAGAGAGTGTGTGTGTGTGTGTTTCAGCAAGCATCTGGAGTCTGGGCTGCTACTGCTGGAGAGAAAGATTTGGAGAACAGAACCTGCAGTGGCAAAAATCAAACATGTGGCAAAACTTGAATTTGTGGTGGCAGAACTTCTTCTGAGAACCAGCCAGAACTTCTGCTGAGACTTTCCTTCTGGGGACTTCTGCTGAGAGCTTCCAAAAACCAGGCTGAGGAGCTAACAACTTCTTCTGGGAGCTGCTGGAGACTTCTGAAGGCCAGCCAGAGCTGCTGGAGGACTGAGGAAGCATGACTGTGGTGCTGATAATGTGCCTGAATATTATTGTGGCTCGGTTAAGCTTTGTCTTCTCAGAAGCAGAAACTGTGAAGGACTTGGGGTGGGCTGGACACTGTGAGCTTCAGTGTGGAGCAGGAGCTACATGGAGAGCTGGAGAAGGAACTGGGAGCTGTCTGCTTTTGAACTCTGGTGATAGTTGTTTAGATTTGGGCAGTAGCTGGGACCATGGAAGAGGAACCATGGAAGCTGGAAGCCTGCCTCGAATCAAGATGAAAGACTTCTCCATGGGTACTGAGTAGTGACATATGAAATTGTAACTTACTTGTGACCTAGGGGTTGATGGCCTTTGTGCTTTCCACTACCCCTTAAGAGAGTACTGAGTAGTGACTGATGAAATTGTAACTTAATTGCACTCCATGAGTGGAGGACTTTGACTTTTGTACTTTGTGATTGAATTAAGGACTTTGTGATTAACTAAATGAATGTACTTTGCTTAAAACTATGTGATCACTTTGGTGAAAACTATGTAGCCACTTCAGTGATAAGTTGTGAAGCTATAACATTCTGAATGCTGTATTTTGATTTTCTGTGAATGTTTTGCTCTAATTTGTTACTGAATAAATAGAGAGTTCACTATACTGTGCAATCAGAACCTTGAAAAGCTATTCACAGCAACAGTCCTCTGGAAAGCTGCTAGTGCTTGGCTTTACACCTACCCCACCCTACCTAGCAGGTATCATGGTACCAGTGGCATCTTTGCTATCTAAGCTCTAAGCACTCCACAGTACCTGCTTCTGCCACCTTCATGGCTGTTGGAATTGTTCTCATCCAACCATTCCACTGGAGGAAATCTTCACATGCTTGGGGTAGACAGTCCCCTCACCAATGGGTTTGAGATCTGTCAGTTACCCTCAAACTTGTTTAGTCCATCTGCTGATATGGTTTTACCTGACTGTGGCCACTGTCCACAGTAGTTTCTTGGAGCCATAGGTGACAATTGGGTTGGACACCAAAGATGCACGAGCAGCCCTGAAAAGGACTTGGCAAACCCTCATACTGAAGATGCTAATCCTTCCTTAACACCCCATATACCCTGAGGCACCAGCACAGCCTTGAAGGGGGCCTTACTTGATCCAATTCCAGCAGTGTATCAACCCCAAAGTGGCATGTCCTGATGCAGAAAGGAAACAACTCATCCAGTAGCTCTGCTGCATTTGTAAGTGAAGTTGGAGGGACAAAATCTTTGTAGGTAACACTTAAAGATTGAGTCCATTCTCCCCAGGGACTGAAGTGGGAAGGGGTGGAGAACATGCCCTTTAGTGTTGGTGGGGATGTTTTTTTTTTCTCCTTTTTGGAGGGCAATTGGGGTTAAGTAACTTGCCCAAGGTTACACAGCTAGTTTTTTTGGGTGGGTGTTAAGTGTCTGAGGCCAGAACCTAACCCAGGTTCTCCTGACTCCGGGGCTGGCGCTTTTATTCACTGCGCCATCTAGCCACCCACCATGTTTTTTTTTTTTTTAACCTAAAATCTGGCTTTCCCTTGAAGAGGGGAATTTTTTGTGACTCCTATTCTTGCTATACCTTATTAGTAAATATCCTTTTATAAAAAAGCTAATTGCTATTAATTGGTCAGTGATATAGGGGGAAAGACTAAATGTAACTGGTGATTGGTATTGTAGAAATACAAGAATAGAGGCTTGAGCAAATAGCAGAAAAAGAAGCTTAATCCCTAAGGGGTACCCTTAGACTTCTGAGAGGAAATGTAGCTAAGTACTGGGGTCCCAATTTGCCCATATGAGTGGGAGACAGGATAGAGGTGAACCCACCTGGCTCTGCCACTGCTTCTCCTCTCTCAGCCCCAGATTCCATTTAATCTCTAAAAAGAGATTAGACTAGACAAATTGAAAATCTTTCCAATTCTGACATTCTATGTTCTAAGGTGCCTTCCAACTAACTCTGACATTCTAGAATTTCCCAAGACCTCCCAATTATGACATTCGATGTTCTGAAGTCCTTTGCAGCTGACATTTTGTGTTCTCCATTCTAAGATTACATCCACCTCTCTCATTCTGTTTTAAGTTCTAAATTCCCTTCCAGCTCAGACATTTTAGGAGTTTGCTCCCCTTCATTCTCCTGCTCTCAGTAAGAATGGGACGATCTCTGAGCAGTGAATCCTGGGAGGAGGGGAATGCAGGGGAATGAGCTGGAGTGTTAACAAGATTG